>NC_142524.1:14929574-14954574 GCF_964205215.1 Stylophora pistillata
TAGAAGCAATATACCAAGGCAAGGAGGCTTCAAATGCTCTAAAGGCTCACAGGTTAATGTTGCAGTGTATTATAACTAATTATTGTTCTGGTTGATCTCATCATAACCATAATGGTTTAAGTTTTCTAACTCAAACTACATTAATTTGAATTTACAGCGACCTCTTGGAAAGGGACCGAGCTATAAGATTACAGCAGGAAATTGAATTGCAAGCTTCTGCAAGTTTTGTAGATCACAGATAAATTGGCAACCATTAAATAAATACACTGTAGATTCAAAATTATGTACCAAAGACAATTAAATCTGCATATACCACACATACAGCACAAAAATGCCAATGCATGTAGATTAGAAAAAGAAATGTAAACTGCTTATAGAAAGAACTCATGGTGTATATCTTTTTGGTAGGAGAGAAAAATTAAAAAATACAAACAATAATGAGGAAATTAACTGAAAATACCATCGTTGGCTTTCTGGATAAACCACTCAGACACGACAAAGATAGCACTATATGAACTAGGAAACAAATGTAGTTTTATTGATGTAAACAGCTAATAGGAAGAAATCATGATGTAATTTTTTTCTTTTTGTAGAAAAGAAAAAT
Organism: Stylophora pistillata; assembly: GCF_964205215.1. Taxonomy (NCBI): domain Eukaryota; kingdom Metazoa; phylum Cnidaria; class Anthozoa; order Scleractinia; family Pocilloporidae; genus Stylophora; species Stylophora pistillata. The sequence continues at coordinate 14,930,179 of NC_142524.1, forward strand.
TAATATAAAAACAAGAATGAAGAAACTGGACATACAATCGTTGGCTTTATTTGAAGTATATTTTATAAAGTGGTGCTTTGAATTATATACTTTATTATGAATTTCACTTTTTCAGGAGGCTTTAGACAGGGCCAAAAGCAAACCACAAACAGAGGAAAGAATAAGTTTTAGTTACTTTGTTGTATGTTTTTAAAGATTTTTTAAACTTACATGACAACATGGTTCCTTAACAGATATATTACTTCCAAACGAATTTCTAAATCTTGGCATGTCCATTTCCATGTATTCTAAATTCATTCACAGGTCCAAAGACCTCAGGACTTAGAAAATGAGGCAAATAATGCAAATGTTCTGGCAATTGTATTTATTAACAATAAATAAACCAGATAATATCTGAAAAGTAGTATTCCAAAAATCCACATCAACAGAAATGCGTATACCAGTATATTATATATATATATATATATATTAGTGTAAGTGAAGGCATCTGTTTTTGCACAGAGTGAAATGTGGCTGTATATAGTGCTATTAAAAGTAAAACAGGAAATTGGGAAATTATCCCTTTTATGCCCCATATTAATTGTCTACTAAATTAAAATAATTCAATGTATTTTACTTATATGGCAGGCTGATCTTGGTGAAGGTGAAAATTTGGATGAAACTGTGGTGGATTCTGCAGAGGTAATGTCTGTACTTCCTTGAAACTGCCAAAACTAATATGGCTTAACTGGTCAAAGTGCGAAATTGGACTTTGATTGATTTACTGGATATTCACGGTTATGGCTTTTAGAATCCTTGATATATCTCTGTATGCAATTGACGTGCTAGCCAATTGATGTTCCTAAAAAATTCTAGTATGAGGAAAAATCCAGCAAATCCACTGGCGTGCAGTGAATTTGTTCTTCCGTGAGTTTCTAAGTGTTGGTCAAATGCCAATTTCCTCATTGTATTGTGAATTTCAACTGCACGTGCAGCACAGCATGGTAATCATTATTAGTAAAGCAAGGTGAAATTTTTTGGGTTGAAATGATAATTATGATGGTTTCTTTGAACACTGGAGAAATTATTCCCTTAATAAGTCTTGGGAAATACTTTGGTGAATGTTCTTTAATGTGAGTAAAACTCCAGTTAATCATTCTTGCTAAGGTCCACAAGAGAAGGCTCGCAAGGTTTAGTGAAGGGGTAATTACTTTTTATGATGTATTTGAAAAATTATCCATTGCAAGTCTTTTTTAAGTGAATAGTAAACTTTTCATGTGGAAAACAACTTTGAAGACTTAGGTGATCAAAACACAAATGAGTAAAATTTGATTGTTTCATATATTTTATAGGAATCTTGTAAATATCCCCGTAATAATGAGAGTGACTGTGATGAAGATAGTAGAATTGCAAGTATCGTAAGTGGTTTGAAATGAAGTATAGTTACTATTTCAAAACTTGAAGGAAAAAGTGCAGATTTTTTGAAAAATTTATTTCATTAAAACGTATTTTCTTTTTTCTTCAGACTTTCAAGAATTAATCATTTGTATTTTTGTAGTAAAATCTCAACTGTTGAACTTAATCAATAAATTTTCATTTCTATTTAATTTTTAGTGATTTGTTTTTAATAAGTTATTATGGATTACCCATATTGTAATTAATATTTTTATAAGCAATACAACAATTTAAGTTGTGATACAAGTTGTGGATGGGTTTTATTCAAATTAAACTTCATTTCCCTTCCTTGATGTTGTTTTTTCTTCAAAAAAGCTATAAGATATATTATCAATAGTTTGTCTATTTGCATGTCTTTTGATGCTGTCAATACAACTAATAAAAGTGAATGAGGTCCAGGTTCAGCACTAGGCAAATATAAGTGTATTCAACATCTCTCATTGTATAATAATAAACTATAAGTGAATCTCGCAACTTGATTAACTGAATTAAACGGGAGGTGATGATTATTGCCAATGTGACACAAAGTAAGAAATCATTCATTGAAAGCAAAACGGATGGGTTAGCTCAATGATGGTACAAATAAAGGCTCGCACTCTAAATTAACTAAATTAACGGTTTATTGTATCCATTCATTTCTTTTCTTGCAATAGATAGGTTTTCGCAACTTAAAGAATTCTGGATTCCGGGTTTTAGGGTTGCCCCAAAGGAACTACTGTTGGCGGTTTTCACATCATTTTGATTTCAGTATCAACAAGAATACAAACAACTATTCTTACAAACAGGGGTTCTTACAAACAGGGGTTCTTATAAACAGGGGTCCTTACAAACAGGGGTTCTTACGATCAGGGGTTCTTACAATCAGGGGTTCTTACAATCAGGAGTTCTTACAACCAGGAGTTCTTAAAATCAGGGGTCTTACAGTCAGGGGTCTTACAGTCAGGGGTCTTACAGTCAGGGGTCTTACAATTTGGGGTTCTTACAATCAGGGGTTCTTACAAACAGGGGTTCTTACAAACAGGGGTTCTTACAATCAGGGGTTCTTACAATCAGGGGTTCTTACAAACAGGGGTTCTTACAATCAGGAGTTCTTAAAATCAGGGGTTCTTACAGTCAGGGGTTCTTACAATCAGGGGTTCTTACAATCAGGGGTTCTTACCGTCAGGGGTCTTACAATCAGGGGTTCTTACAGTCAGGGGTTCTTACAATCAGGGGTTCTTACAATCAGGGGTTCTTACAGTCAGGGGTCTTACAGTCAGGGGTTCTTACAATCAGGGGTCTTACAGTCAGGGGTTCTTACAATCAGGGGTCTCACAATCAGGGGTCTTACAATCAGGGGTTCTTACAATCAGGGGTCTTACAATCAGGGGTCTTACAATCAGGGGTCTTAAATCAGGTGTTCTTACAATCAGGGGTTCTTACAATAAGGGGTTCTTACAATCAGGGGTTCTTACAATCAAGGGTTCTTACAATCAGGAGTTCTTAAAATCAGGGGTCTTACAGTCAGGGGTCTTACAATCAGGGGTTCTTACAATCAGGGGTTCTTACAACCAGGGGTTCTTACAACCAGGGGTTCTTACAATCAGGAGTTCTTACAATCAGGAGTTCTTACAATCAGGAGTTCTTAAAATCAGGGGTCTTACAGTCAGGGGTCTTACAGTCAGGGGTCTTACAGTCAGGGGTTCTTACAATGTGGGGTTCTTACAATCAGGGGTTCTTACAATCAGGGGTTCTTACAAACAGGGGTTCTTACAATCAGGGGTTCTTACAATCAGGGGTTCTTATAAACAGGGGTTCTTACAATCAGGAGTTCTTAAAATCAGGGGTTCTTACAATCAGGGGTTCTTACAATCAGGGGTTCTTACAGTCAGGGGTCTTACAATCAGGGGTTCTTACAGTCAGGGGTTCTTACAATCAGGGGTTCTTACAATCAGGGGTTCTTACAGTCAGGGGTCTTACAGTCAGGGGTTCTTACAATCAGGGGTCTTACAATCAGGGGTCTTACAATCAGGGGTTCTTACAATCAAGGGTCTTACAATCAGGGGTCTTACAATCAGGGGTCTTAAAGCAGGGGTTCTTACAATCAGGGGTTCTTACAAACAGGGGTCTTACAGTCAGGGGTTCTTACAATCAGGAGAGCTCACAATCAGGCGTGCTCACAATCAGGCGTGCTCACAATCAGGGGTCTTGCAGTCAGCGGTTCTTACAATCAAGGGCTCTTACAGTTAGGGGTTCTTACAATCAGGGGTTCTTAAAATCAGGGGTTCTTACAATCAGGAGTTCTTACAATCAGGGTCTTACAATCAGGGGTTCTTACAATCAGGGGTTCTTACAATCAGGAGTTCTTACAATCAGGGGTCTTACAGTCAGGGGTTCTTACAATCAGGAGTTCTTACAAACAGGGTTTCTTACAAACAGGGGTTCTTACAGTCAGGGGTTCTTACAATCAGGGGTGTTACAATCAGGGGTTTTACAATCAGGGGTTCTTACAACCAGGGGTTCTTACAACCAGGGGTTCTTACAATCAGGGGTTCTTACAATCAGGGGTTCTTAAAATCAGGGGTTCTTACAATCGGGAGTTCTTATAATCAGGAGTTCTTAAAATCAGGGGTCTTACATTCAGGGGTTTATATCAGTGTGTTTTATATGAAGGAATGTGACCAGACGTTGACATTGATCGTTGTTCCTTACGTTCAGGGGTTTATATCCATGTGTCTTACACGAATGGGCTGTGCCCAGATGTTGATATTGATCGTTGCTCCTTACGTTCAGGGGTTGATATCGATGTGTCTTACACGAATGGGCTGTGCCCAGATGTTGATATTGATCGTTGCTCCTTACGTTCAGGGGTTGATATTAGTGTGTCTCACACGAGGGGGTTTTCCCAAATGTTGATATTGTTCGTTGTTTCTTACATCGATGGGTTTTAATCAATGTGTCTTACATGATGGGCTGTAGGCAGATGTTGCAACTTATCTTAGTATCTTACGGTTAGGGGTCTGTGTTGATCGTAACTCGTTACATACAGTGCGTATTCTGTGCCCAGATGTTGATATTGATTAATTGAACTTAAAATGTCACATCTATGTTAAACGTAGGTCCAGTTATTTATTTCGATGGTAAAATGTTACATCTAGGGGTCTACGCGCAGATGTTGATATCGATCGTCGATCGTGAAGGTCAGAACCGTACTTGACATCCAGGGGTTTTATATTTGTACCTCTATATTGTCGCTGTGTAACGATGATGATTTACATAACGGGGTTTTGAATAAAATGTCATGGTAGTTTTATATAAGGGTCTGTTCCCAGCTATTGATAATGATCCTAGATATTTGGTATTGGTATACTGCTTGTGATAATGTGTGTTTATTACTAATGATCTTTCATCTTAGTCTTACCAAATACTTACTCTTAGACTAAGATGAGAAATAACTATAATAAGAAATAAACACACAGTATACCGAAAAAAAAATTACTTAATCTTGGACCAACACTTATTCTTGGCTTGCATAAGATAATACGGATGATAGAATGAAATCATTCATGAAACTTTCGATCGCATACGAATCCGCTATGCTGCATGCATTTAACCTGTTATTTTTAAAGTGCGGAAAATACGGTTATCGGCGTAATGATACGAAAAAAGGGGTTCCAATGTTCTTCTGACTCGAGTCAGGTTGGATAAGATGCATCTATTAGAAAAAAAATAATGCTATCTGATGGGTTCTTCTTTCAAACAATCTCCAACTGCTCGAGTTCGAAGGAATCGATTTAATTGTCGTTCTCTGTATCTCATTTCTCATGGTTTCGTTAACAATGTAATTAGGATGTCCACTCCAAAGAGTAATATCATGGCGATAATTTATTGGTCTATTTCCATTCTTTCGATGGTTAACCAAATTTCCCATGTTTCTATTAAAATTACAAAGACTACAACAACTTTTCCCGGCTGAAAATGGGGAAGTGGGTGACAAAGTGCTCAATTAATATTTTTGCCCCATGGATCCCTGGAGTACCAAGAAAAGAAAACCTAAAACTCAAAGGGGATGCACACAATGGATGAAGAGAACACTGAGCGAAAAATTAGATTTGCCACAAGATAAATGCAGTGTAAATATGGTTTAAATATGACATTTGTCACATTTGTCCATATTTAATTGAGAGACAAATATGGTATTTCTTCTGAGGATAAATAGGATAATGATGCATTCGCTCTAGTGAGAAACGTGGACAAATATGATGTAAATGCAAGACAAATGTCTCATTTGTACCGTTAAAATGCAGTCAAATGTGTTTAAAGACAACATTTGAAAGGTCAAATGTGCAGCAAATATCATATCTCAATTATTTTAATAACCAGGGGCATACAAGCGTTTCAAATTGTCGTACACTTCCTTTCACAAAATTCTTCCCTCCCCAAACCATATTTTCTGTGAATTTGTCTTGAAAAACTAACATATTTTAAATAGATTATGCTAATGGTTAAATCTTCAGCTTATACCCTTAAAACTTGGATACACAATCACACGAAATGCCAGTTAGTCCAAACTCTGTGTATTATACGGACAGATACACGTAGTCAATAAGAAATTCAACACATGAAAGTAGATTGACAACTATTTTATTTGCAATTAAACTTAAAATTCTTGAATATCTTTTTATAACTATAATGTTACCAAAAGGACCGTAAAGACAGCAGAGTGACAATAACTCTCAAAAATATCAAAATCCTGGGTCATAGACAAGATCATTTACAGGTATCTAGCGAAGAAAAATAATCCTTCTCCTACTGGGCAGAACGCCTCTTCTAACTCCGGTAAACTTTCTGCGCACTATTATAAACTTCCCTATGTTGGTCGGTTTTCGAACATCGCTCAGACTAAGTTAAGACAACTACTCAAACGTTATTGTAGGGCTGATTTAGATGTTAAGTTAGTCTTCAGTACGTTTAAACTCAGAAACATGTTCAGTGTGAAAGATTCAGTACCGCTGGGTCTACGGTTCGCGCGTCATATATAAATTTTCATGTGCTGGCTGTAATGTCAGTTATATTGGTGAGACCACTCGCCACATTTGAACACGAGTTCGTGAACACCTCTTGTCGGACAAAACTTCGCATATTTACGAGCACCTGCAATCATCAAGGACCTGTCTTGACTCTTGTGATACTGAATGTTTCACGATCTTAGATTCTGCCGCTTCAAAATACTAAATTAAGATCAAAGAGGCATTGCATATTAAGTGGGAAAACCTATCCTTAATCAGCAATTGAAACATCTAGAATTGTCTCTTTCCTTTTAATTATATTTATTTTTTGATCTAGTCTAGCGCGCGCCACTTACATTTTTCGCGCTTTTAACATTCAAATGTAACGTCAGCCCTGACACGTTGTTTGTAACGTACCTTAATATAAATTCAAATGTTCAACCGTTAAATGCTTAATTGCAACTGAAGATGACATGAGAATGTCGAAACATGTCTTGCAAATTTAAACTCAAAGTTGTTTCTTTTTTGAGAGTTATAACTATAATGCTATTGAAATAACAAAACTATCACTCTATAGCTCTAAAACTCTCATTAAAAAGTGTTGTAGACAACAATTTAATTTAAATAAAGGAAGGTTGACCAAAAACTATGAGGCTTCATAAATTAGACATGTACAAATTATTGATTCAAAGTTACATTAAATTTTGATTTATTTACACTGATGCCAAATATCTTTTTTTTTCTACAATAATCAAGTCATGACTTCCCTTTTTCAAAATAACTTAAGAAGTTAACTGATCAACAGAACCAAGCAAATGAAAAACAGCAATCTTGAGCCAAATTCAGTGATAAGTACAGACTATTTTAAAGCAGTTTTCAATTGAGTATCGAAAGTAAATCCTGAATTGCTTTGATTTTGCTCCACTATGTACACTCTGTGATTTGTTTAAAAACTCACATCACCTATTCAACCAATCAGATGCAAAACCTAAACCAATCACAACTTGGTCATGTGAGTCTTGACACCAATTATGTGTATTTGCTTAGAGTCCTCATTGGATCATTAAGTTGTTTACTACTTCTGTGATTGGCCATCCCAATTGCTTTGGTTTTACGACACTCAACTGAAAACCACTCTAGAACTAAAAAAACTGGTTCATCATCTAGCTGGATCTAATATTTGGTTCAAATGGCAACTGTACACAGAGGGCCCAAAAGCTGGTGCAGACTTTGGATAACAATGGATGGTGTTTGGAAGGAAGCCTCCCTTGCTCACGTTTCACCATCACCCTTCGCCATCTTTCACTTCTGGCTCTGTTAGCTTTTCTGTCCAGACTTTGAAACTCTCTTATTAGTTCTTCAGATCGCCACTGGAAACGAATTATCACTAGTTTGTTCAGTATGCGTTCTCCTCCCTCTTCATTTGACTCGTATTTGCTTTCTCCTGGGGACATGTACTCAATTGAAAGGACTTCTTCCAACTTCCTTTTCTTGGCTTCAGTGTATGAGGACTGTTTGAGGGTTATTCGACGAAACTTCAGTTTCTGCAAGAAATAACATTTAACTAAATAAGTAACTATAATTAACTACAAGGAAGGCTGTTGGTGTTCAACACACACCCAAAAATAAGGGTTAAACTGGAACTGAGCACTGTACTTAAAAAAACAACATGATGGGACTTCACTTAACATCTGGAATTGCAAGTAGCTTGGCCTTATTCTCAGTTTCTCAACAAAGCAAAAGGCAAAGTCCTTTTTCAAGTTAAGTGGCCCATTGTCTTTAAGGACACAACATGAAGGCAGCAACCAGGGCTCAAACCACTAAGCTTCTGGCTCAATAATAATGTCACTGTCTGATGTATATACAGGTAACATATTTTACTATTGCATGTGGATTACTGTAAGATGTACAGTTGCTTCAAATATGCTTGACATTTCTGTTTAGGATAAGTACACCATTATTCACTTACATTGTGACCCCTTTGATTCCTCCCAGAATTTATTACACTTTCATCCTGCTTATTTGCCACTTGGGGCAGTCCCTGAATAATTTCCTGACGTGGGTTAACAACCGCTTTGATTTTGCCTTGAGGGTTTTAAAGTAGGTTTTTATGGTACACCTGCGACAAAAGCAATTCAAAACATCACAAATTTTAGCCCTCGTCCAGAGTAAAATAAAAATACCAATGAAAAATAATATCACTGAAAAGGTCTGAATGTTGCACTCATTTTACTTCCTTGATAATGATATTACTTTAAAAGTTAGTCTGAATCATGATGACGAAGAAAGGAAACATTGTCAAAGATGGCAAAACATCGTGGAGGAAAGAACTGGTCTTCCAAACTTAAGTGGTACACTCTTTTTTTATGGTACAAGCCACGAATCTGCGTTCAACATCTTGCGGGAGAGTATCGACATCACCCAAGGCGGAGAACGACTCGACCTCATTGACGGGGAAGGTTTTAATGTCACGGACCATTTCTCTGAAAGTATTCAATAAGCTGAATTTGCTAGATCTCGCGGTTCGAACCACGCTAACTTAGGAGCAGCAGTTTTTATATATGGTGTTAGTTAATGGATAATTACTGAGGCATATGGCATTATGAGAAATATTGCAGCCAGCTGAGGCCGTAGACCGAAGCTGGCTGCAATATTTCTCATACTGCCATGTGCCGAAGTAATTATCTATTATAATTATTGATCCCCATGAAATCCTATTGTTCTGCGCTAGTGTTAGATCTTCGATTTTAGTCGCACCTATGTGTGATAATTGTGATGCTCATTGCTGTTGTTCTTTGTTGTGATGAATATATCTTAGATTTTAATTGTGCCGATGGTTGTTATTGTAGCTCGTTGTTATAGTTGTTCAAAACAGTTCTAATGATGGAATTCATTCGTGCAAGGTGTGTAACACTGCTAATTTGCATACTTTGCAAGACAGAGAATTCAGTCATTTTACTCAGTGCGAGCTTGGGTCTAGAAAGAGGATGGATTCGTCGGAAGACGAAGGACTTTTTATTACACAGAGCTCAGATATTTCAGCAGAAATCGAAGACCACTACACTAATCACTCTCTCAGGCGTTCTTGTGCCACACGGTTGTATGATGATGGTGTTTCAGAACAACTTATCCAAGAAACGACTGGTCATCGGTCTTCCGATGGTGTTAGAGCATATAAATGTACCTCATCAGGACTCAAAAGGGAAGCAAACGAAATTTTACAGGGTTCTCTTTCAAAAAAGGCTGTAATTGATGTAGAGAAAAAGGACGACAACGGTGCTGGGGAAAATTGTACTGCACAAGAGGTTAAAGTAGTAAGTCCGGAAAAATGTGATCAAGAGGGTAGTAATCAGTCAGTAGTTGTTAGCATTAATTCCACTAGAATTGTTATTTCCTATAAATAAACTGATGAATATAATACTTCTTAACGCAATAGATTGTGCTCCATACTATCAGTCTCCTTGATTGTATCTATTTTCAGTGTTTGAAAGTTTTAGTTGATTAAAGTGGCACTTCGAAACAAAAAATTAAGTTGCAATGAACGAGAGTTAAACGCAAACGGTAATGTTGACAATGTGGTAAGCTATCAGTTTTGGTGCGCTTTATATATTAAATTTCCTAAAACAAGCTGCAATATTTTTAATAATTGTAACCTTCACACTGCAATATTTTTAATATTGCAGCCTGGACACTGCAATATTTTTAATATTGCAGCATGGTTATTTAGCGCGTTTAATTATATTACCCCTGATAATTTCCCTGCTAACAAAAAGGATCGCCTCCGTTTTCCTCATACAGTTGTTTATAATCTTAAAGACTACAATCGTTGATTTAATGCCGAGAGAGAAAAATAGAATTTCAGGGGATCAGTAATTATTAAAAAGGAATTGAACCAAAAATTTCGTGGACTTAATCTAGCATCTGGTCACAGTAGATGTGACCAGGCGCCAAAATGGCGGCCACGTTTACTAATGCCCTAGTGTTTCTTATCATTTTACCTATTGGAACTTTGCAAAACTGCAATGATATCTGTAATTATTTCAACTTAAGATGCTACTGTATATTGAGAGTAGCTCCAGCGAGTTATTTAATGTTACACAAGTCCAGGCTTTCAACTAGTTCGTCGCGTTTGATCAGCACATGGCACAAACGCAGCCATGTTTACTTGTGTCGTCCTTTCTTCGTGGATTTAACAATCGCCATGGACATGGAAAGCAACCCAGGACCTAACTGGACTTTAGACGAGCCAAGCCCTCATGAACAAAGCCAAATTTCACCTTCTTTGATGGCGACAGCCAAAAAATCGATTCGGCTCATATTCTCAAGTTAGGTAGGTCTTATGGTGAAACAAAGCACTGCATACTACGTTTGACTGAATATCGATTTATTTTCGAGAAAACCGAGAACTGAATTTCGCCCAAATGCCGCTTTTGAAGCTTAAAATTTTAGAAGAATCTCGGAGCGTTACGCCACGAATTGAAAACGCTTGGACCGATAAAAACTACCAAATCTTGACAAAAAACATCCATACATATGTTGACAACAATTTGAGCAATTCTTGATGGTTAATTTACACAATGTAATTTAATTTAACCGACCTTCTTGTTACAAGATTAAAAATAGGTCAAAACTAACCCGTTATTTAACTATGTGCTATACAAAATAATCGACTGAAAATCTGGCTTTTGGAAGGCGAAGTGTGGTTCTTTTCGATCTATAAAGGATTTTTTGGGGAAATGATTCAGTGCGATTTAATCAAATTTGAAAGTTGGATAAAATGAGCTGATTTGACGGTGTCGTCAGTTATTCGAAAATGTTCCCACATTCACACACAAACTCAATTGTTTCGTCTACAACCGAACCGTGAACCAAATGTAAGCGGAATGTTGCTTGTTCAGAAACATGTTTCTCGCGTGCAGAATAACGCTAATTAATTCAAAATGAGGTTACTGAAATCATAAAACGCAAAAATAAAACATTGGACTATGAAGAACGTGGCTACAGGAACTAAGGTCGTGTGTCACATATACGAAACAGGAGAAAACAATTAGATACTCCGATCATAATTTAATGTATCATAAACCTGGAAAAACACAACTTTCGCTGAAATGTTTGTAAAAGCCAACGTTCAACAGCTTTATATTTATACTACTTCTTCTCCAGACGCTACTGTGCCTTGTTAAGTTACTCGTGCCGGTAGTAAGACTACGACCCAGGTAGCACGTTCACATTTTTCACACGCACCTTTTCCCGGCAACGGTCCAAAAAAAGCTCACATCTGGAAATAAAACCATTTCTGCGTATCTCGGAACTCAAGAAACGCTTCGAGTAATCATCGCACCAGCTGACACAGCAGACTCGAGTGCGATTCGGTATACCTTAATCAAATACTTTTTTTTTTTAATTTTTATTATTATTTTTTTTTTATTGTTTATTACACTTACACATGTACTTACACTATAATTACTTTTTACACCATGTTTAAACTACATTAACTTACACTACTTACAATACATATATAACAATACAGTTACACTAGTCAAATTTAATTACAGTTGATCTATTTACCACATTATTGTTTGCATGTTAATTGTCGAGTAACTACTGAGAATTGTGTTTGCTATTTAAACTACAAGGGAATTGATTTTCCAGAAATTAATAAACTGTTAAATAAAAAAGATAGCGAAGAGGTCAAAATACAAAGTTGAAAAAAAAAAAAAAAAAGACAATACAATTTTATAACGACAGAAAAAATTTCCATTTGTTCCTGAACTCCTTCTCGTTATTACAAGTGACAGCAATATATTTTTCTAGATAAATTTTGTCGCGCACAAGTGAGACGAAATCATCGAAACGGCAATTTATGGTATTTAAAGCGTTAACATATAAAAAATATTTGCCTAGAATAATGAGATGGTTGAGGGCTAAACAGTAGGTGTGACAGCGAATAATTCCGAACATAATCTCCAGTTCTGACAGTGACAGTTTCATATTACTAGAGGTTGAGTACCACTCCTGGAATCTATTCCAAAAAGAACTTGCTTGCTTACAGTTTATAAACAAATGCCAGACGGTCTGGTGCTCAGATGGACAAAAGGGACAGGAGGGCGATGCAACTTTTTTCATTTTATGTAACAAGCTATTCGTTGGTAAAATTCGGTGAATAATTTTGTATTGAAACATTGTCAATTTAATTTCTCTCGTGGCTTTGAATGGTAGGAGGTAGATTTTGTTCAAGTCACTTTTCTCGATGCCAGACATTAAAAGTTTTTTCTCAGAAGTTGGTGGCGGTAGATCTTCGAGGTTAAGCAGGATACTGTATATTGCTTTACATGAAAGTGAACAGGTTGAGGTAGGAGGCGTAACTGGGTCTTGGGAATTTTCTTGCAATAGTTTTTTCCAATTTTGTGGAATAGAAGAAAGAATGCTATAATATTGCAAAAAGTTACATTTTACATTGAATTTATTGCGAAAAGAATTAAATGAAAGGAATTGACCCTCACAGGAGTCAAAAAGGTCCGAGATTTGTTTTATTCCAGCTTGATGCCAATGAGGAAAGAATACCGTTTTCTTATTCACAGTTAAAAATCGATTATTCCAGATTGGCTGTGAGAGAACCTCAGTTTTATTTTTAGGTGTGGTAGTTGCAATGTCCTGCCAGTAAAAAATGATTTCTCTGTAGAAAGGAGGAAGATGGTTGTCTAGGTCAAGGAGATTATAATCATAGTTACATTTAAACAGTTCTGTACCGCCAACATCGGATAGGAGGGATTTTGGTATGTACTGCCATGGAGCATCCGAGTTAGAGCATAACCGTTTTACCCAGTTTAACTTTAGTGCTTTATCAAAGAGAGAAAAATCCCTCATGTCCTTGTAGAAGTCCAAAGCCAATCAATGCATCATATGGCGATATATTATTGAGCATGGTTTTATATATCAGAAGGAACTCTGCGCCTCGAGCTAGAGCCTCTCGTGTGTCAAGTGAAACTGAGTACAAACCATCATCCTTTACACTTAATTAATTTTTCCCCCAACACAAAGGAATACTTTGGGGAACAATTTTGCAATGTTTTGTTGTTGAGAAACTAAAACTAAAAACATGTCATTTATTGATTCTGACCTTTAAGTACATGTACAACGACACCAGCACAACATTGATGATTGCACATGCGAAATCAACCATCATGGTTTTAAAAGCAACATTTTAATAGTCCAACGGAGAGGAACTGCTAATCACTGCATAACGCATCAATAAATTAAAAGAACTTGTAAGTATAATGCTGAAATCCTCCTAGAACAATGTAGTAAGATTACTAAGAAGACTTAAATGTTGTCAAAAACATCAACTTTGTAATTAATAAGAAACTTTTCCTTCCTCCATTGATAAACACAACTATGCAACCCATTTTCTTCAAGTAGTTTTAAAAATTTGAAGGATAGTTGCTGACTTGTTGTTACAAATGCAGTGCAAGTACATAATATGCCACTGTGTATCACAAATGTCACAATATGTATGCCACTGTGTATCACAAATCCCCAGCTAAAAGTAAATTAGACAAGCTTGCTTGATATCAGTCATCACCACAAGCACAGAAAGACAAACATTTTAAGGATGGTGAACACCTTAGAGGTGCATCAATTGTGCATACAAATATAAAATGAATAATTTGTGAAAAATTATGCCAAACTGCCTGTTCTGCTTTGCTCTTCTTTGGTGAATGAGTAAAATTTCTTGGGATAAAGCAACCTAATTTTCCCTTCATGGAAAAATGTTTATCAGCTATTAAGGGTCTTGACACCATGATCATTTATATGCTTGCCAAACACACAGAAATTTGTGATCTCCTGCAACATGCAGTAGCTACCTTATTAAATTGTGGTCAATATGCCACGGTGAAAGGGAAGCCTGGACAAAGTATGTTCTCTATCTGACTGCTGTAACCAAATATGATCCCATTGCACTTTATGACCTCTCACATGAACGAGTCCATGTATGTTGCTATACCCACATCTGGGAAAGGTCGAATAGACAAGATGAGATACATAGTTTATTACCAAATAAAATACATTGCAGCCATAGGCTGAATTGCGTGCTTTTCACAATCTTTGATTATATAAGACTATATAAGACAACCAATTACAAAAATGCTAAGACCTAAATAAAATTACTAATATAAGAACTATAACTAATATACAGCACTGGAATAGCTAAAAATCTAGGTTAGCACACGCGCACATAGCCGGGATAAATGAAGATTTAAAACGATCAGTGCGAAAGCCGGCATGTTAAAAACGCGCCGGTGTCTAGTATTGTAAGCTGAAAGATGCCTATCTGGCAGCAAATTATATAATTTGTGAGATGGATTTGAGACAGACAAAAACAGATCCGTACATAATTTCATGAAATTATGTACTACAACCCAAGAATCCAAAAAATATTTCAGGGGTGGATTCAGGGAAGGGGTTTTGCACTGTCCCCCTCTCCCATGAGGGGTTGAAAATACAGGAACTGTCTTGTTGTGCAGTCACAGTAAGTTTTTCCATCAGAAAAAAAAAGTCACAAGAAGTCTGTTGAGGACATTAGCCAGAAGACTCATTTTTTGATTGATTATTGATTTGTTCACTAATTTCAGAATGATCTTAGATAGCCACATAGTTACAATGCTTATCTGTTTTTCTATATTTCTATTGGTTTTGTAATCGGACCTTTCAGCGTCACCACGCGCATATAGAAGGCAAATTTAGCGTCCCTTTCATCAGTTCTTCGTAAGTTTTGAATAGCCTTGGTAAACTTTCACCCTTTCGTTTTCTCAACCTCTGGCACAAGCGGGACGGATATGCGAGTACCTCTGTAACTTTGTTTTTTCCTTTCCAGTCTTTTCAGTGTTGGGCGACCATATACAAACAAAGATTGCAATGATCTGTATAGATTTAAGATTTAAAGGCCACATTCGTGCCAATTTTCGAGTCAGTGAACGCCCATCATTTAGATAGAACTACACCCAGGAAAGACAGAACCGATGGTGATAACAAGATCTGGATTTATTCGCCCATTTCCAAATGTGACAATGGATGGTCAAGCCATTTACTTTGTTCCTAAATCAACCTGCTTAGGAATAGAGGTGGACAATCGACTCAAATGGTCTGCTCATATAAAAACTACTTGCAAGAAATTTAGCCAAAAGTTGAAATGACTTAAGCGTATGAAGAGTTTGGGCCCACAAGTCTTAGAGGCTATTTAGTTTAAAGGGATTTTGCTGAACTTCTTATATTCATTGTATCTCATTTATCACTTTCACGGGTTTATTACGAATCAACTTCACGGCCTGCTCCCAGTTGGCTTGTTAGCTCAATTGGTAGAGCGCTGCACTAGTATCGCAGAGGTCAGTGGTTCGAGTCCCGTACAGGCCTGATTTTTTTCAGGTCTGATTTTCGCTATTGCTTAAATAGCGCTATCTACTGCGAGGATCGTGCATCATACGTATCTAATACCGCAGTTCAAAATATATGAACTTCTTATATTCATTGTATCTCATTCATCACTTTCACGGGCTTATTACGAATCAACTTAACGGCCTGCTCCCAGTTGGCTTGTTAGCTCAATTGGTAGAGCGCTGCACTAGTATCGCAGAGGTCAGTGGTTCGAGTCCCGTACAGGCCTGATTTTTTTCAGGTCTGATTTTCGCTGTTGCTTAAATAGCGCTATCTACTGCGAGGATCGTTCATCATACGTATCTAATACCGCAGTTCAAAATATATGAACTTCTTATATTCATTGTATATGGAATAAGTGTTTGGGGGAATTGCTCTACAAGACTTTTTCAAGATCTAGAACATATCCATGTTAGAGCAGCCAGGATTATACACAAGATACCAGAAACAGTCCCAGACCACCGGGTGCTAGATAATATAAACTGGAAAAACATCTACCTATATAGAAGGAGACTCGCTTGCATCACCTTTCAAGCCTATCATGAATTTTCCCCTGATCCAATCAATAAATTGATACAGAAATCTACCTCAAAAAGATCACCGAGGGACAATATAAAGGTATACGTCAACAGACCGAAAACTGAAATTGGAAGGACCTCTTTTATGCACAGATGTTCACTACTATGGAACTCTCTACCAAAAAACTTAAAAAGCAAGCTAAACTTACAGTCCTTTAAAAAAGAACCGGCTAGACAAAGCCATATAATAAATAAGATGACGTTTAATAGTACTGCTCTTGTTAGAAACAAAGATATTGACAACTTTGTTTATTAATATATATTAGGAGAGTACAAAGGATGGTTAAACCTCCCATATTTATTTACTTTTCTCAAGTTTTTATATATATATATATATATATATATATAAATATATTAATACTACAATATATATATAGTATTTGCTATATATATATTTGCCCAAAACAACCCTTAGAATTACCATCGAGGCAAACAAGAAAATCATCAACTTTCTCGATGTAACGCTTGACCTGATCACCGGCAGATTCGGACCCTATTCCAAACCAGCAACTACCCATCTATACGTACACAGCAAGTCTAATCACCCACCTTGCACACTACGAAACATCTCCGAAGCAGTTAATAAAAGACTTTCTGAAATCTCTTCTGACGAAGACATGTTTAACAAAGCCGCACCTCCCTACCAAGACGCGTTACACAAGAGTGGCTACACATACAAGCTGCACTTCACTGAACCAGAACCGCACCGACCGCAATACCAAACCAAAAGGCGAAGAAACATAATTTGGTTTAACCCACCATTTAACAGAAACGTCCAGACCAACATTGGCAGAGCGTTTATTAACCTTATTGACAAGTGCTTTCCAGTCACCCACAAACTGAGGAAAATTTTCGATAGAAACACCATTAAACTGAGCTACTCATGCACACCCAATATGAAACAGATCATAGACAGGCATAACAAAGCCACAATCAGGAACGCAAAAATGTCCGAAGATAGCCGCCCCCAAAGATTGTGCAACTGCAGGAACGAAAACGAATGCTCTTTAGGAGGGGAATGTTTGCAAAGCGAGGTCGTCTACCAAGCCACAGTCGTTACCAGGGAAGAAACTGAAACGTACGTTGGCCTCACAGCGACAGATTTTAAGACTAGATGGCGCAACCACCGAATGCCGTGCAACCACGAGAGACGGCGAAATGACACAGAGCTGAGCAAGTTCCTGTGGAAACTGAAGGAGAAGAGGGAAGACTATTCGGTTTTATGGAAACTTATTGCTAGGGCTAGAGCATATTCCAATGCCACAAAACGTTGCAATTTATGCCTCACTGAGAAATTTTTTATTTTGTCTTATCCACATGAAGCCTCTTTAAACAAGCGAAGTGAAATAATATCCAATTGTAGACATCGGCGAAAGTTAGAGTTGACCGTCACGATGCCTCAGTGTGTATGGAGTTTAACTGATGAGTGGATCAACTTTTGTTGGTCTGCGAAACAGGCTGTATTAAAATCCATATGTGCGTAACTTGAGTAGTCCACTTGCTACTGTAATCGCTCCTTCATTGTCGAGCACTGTCATGGATCCTACGTTGCCTATTTCGCTTATATATATATATTAGTATTTAGGATCTAAAATAGGCTTATGTTATGCGTTTTATCACAATTGTATTAGGTTTAGTTAGGTATTTTTTAGGCATAGCAGGTCCACATCAGCTTTTATGCTGCCTTTTATTCATGACCTGCTTTAACAAATATACCATGTATGTATGCATTGTGCGAACGGTCCAAAACTTGTACTAAAAGACTTGTGCGAAAAGTTCTGTATTCGTAAATACGGCAACCGTTAAGTACGTCAAATTGGCTTCTGAGTAGCTTCTCACCTCTTTTGCAAATCCTCAACAATTGCATTTCCAAACTAGGGTTCCCCGTCAGCATGGAAGATTGCAGGAGTTAGTGCCATTTTAAGGACAAAGGATTGGAAATCAAACAACGACCTCAGGCCAATATCCACTTTACTGGTGCTTTCAAAAGTCTACGAACGTCTTGTCTTACGTCAGATGACAGATTTTCTGTCACAAAAACGGCATCCTTAAAGACACGTTGAGCGCGTACAGAAAGGAACACACCACCACCACCGTGCTTCTGGCTTTGAGGGACGACATTGCACAAGTAATTAATGAAGCGGGGCGAGGTTACTATGGCCGTTCTAACTGACTTTGTGAAGGAATTTGACAGGGTCCCATACAAGACAGTTCTTACGAAGCTCCACAATCTTGGATTCTCCAAGATGGATAACCAGCTGTTTGACCAATAGCAAGCACTTCGTTTTGATCGATGATAAAGCCTCTGAAACAATTAACATAGCATTCGGCATCCCACAAGATTCCATTTTGGGGCCTGTACTATTCAATCTGTACGTGAATAATTTATCTGACCGCCTTGGACCTGTTAAATCCTATCAGGATTCCAATGAAACTACCCTATATTATCATGCAAGATTCTTTGACTTGATGTCCTGTGAAAAGCAACTCCAATATGCCCTTGAAATGCTTTTTTAATCATCAGCTGAATCCAACCTGTGCCGAAACCCAACAAAAACGAAGGCAATGTTGTTCTCAACCGAACAGCTTGCCCGTGTTCACAGTCTTCAAGATTATCAGTATTGTCTTAAAGCAAATTGAATTAGCCAGCTAAACTTCTTGGATCAGAGCTACATGTGCACTTACGGTATGCTTGCCGTACTCAGAAAAATGAAGCAGTTTAGCACCCTTACATGTAAGAAAACTATTGGCTGAATGTCTTTTTCTGTCAAAAATCAGTTAAAATGATGTTTTATACCACCAAGTGCCAAATTATTTCATTCATCGGCTGCAGCGTATCCAGCAAGCAGCCGCCACTTTCGTCACTGGCAAACATGCAGACTTGTCAGATATATTGAAATTGGGCTGGCTGCCTTTTAAACTTAACGTAAACTGGAAATTGTGCAAACTTGCGTATAAGGCGCTGATTTGTAAAAAATCACCTCCATGTCTCCCCTTGGAGGTGCGCGTTCATCAATGCACTTTATGACCCTCATCAATATTCAATTTTGTTGTACCACAGGTCTCTGGAACCTTTCATGACTGCGCAGCAGAAATGTTTAACACAGCCAAAGAATGTAAAGAAACTGGAAAATATTAAAAAAATTGTTAAAGAATGTAAACTCTTGTTTGTTTCGTAAGTGAAAGCGGCAATACACCTACAAAGGTAATCAGCCATAGTCATATTTAGTATAGAAGCTGATCGTTGCTGTTAAATGCCTTAGATAGTATTTATATATTATCATATCAGTTAGTCATAGTCACCTTTAAATATGTGAGCTTATCTTTAAATAGAGGCCCTTGGTAAATTTAGGTGTAAAATGCAGAGTGTAGTAGTAGCAATTTATAATAATGATAGATTTCTAACTTATTTGTGGTTGGTTTGTAGCATAGAAAGCCACCCCTCGGGTGGATATGCTAATAAACTATTATCATGACTGTTAAGACACGAATAATTGCGTGACCATGACAAGTTGTGTTACGCTAGTTAACAATTGATTTGTTATTTAGGTTTAGTGGGGCTTTGGAAGTGTTAGCGAACTATGTTGTATTGTTGTGTTATGTTTATGTTAACGACTTTACCGGGTGTGACTAGACCCGGAAGGGTTAGTGCGAACGGAACACAAGGTCCATGCGAGGCACCACCCCTCCCCCCAATTCATCCTGGATAGACACTGCACAAAGATAGACCACAACACCGGGCACTACGTGCCCTACTCTTTTCGAGGAGTGTGTGGGTTCTTTAACGTCCCACAAATTTAAATCACATATAATGGGTTGTGAGACGGGACCTCCATTTATCGTCCCTATCCGAGAAGACTAGAAAGTCTAACAGTTTGCAGAAATTATTACAAAGGCAGCAATTTCTACTCAGTTATTTAAAGTTAAACAACCTGAGTGTTGGTCCGGCCGGATTTGAACTCTCGACCTCCCGTACAACAGTCCGGCGCTATACCAATTGAGCTAACCGAGAGATTAGATTCTAACTTGCAAGAATCTAGGATTAGAACTTTTAATATTCCTCACATTTCCATTATTACTTTCTTTTTTATCTTCTCCTTTTTCAAGTTCAATAAGTACACATAAACGAAGCGTGTATCTGTTAGTTTTTTCTATTTTTTTAATAAGACATTTTAATGTATTTTTCGATTTTTAAGGACTTTATCATAATTTTTTATATATTCTCAGTGATTATGGTGAGGAAAGTTTTTTTTATCCATAATAATACCAATAATATTAATAATATTATTATTACACGAGCATGGGCCCAAGGGCAGTGCCTGAGTATCACTGTTAACAAGGAGATGATTCAGATCAAACCAGGAAAACAATAGCCTAAGCTAAGCTCAGAGTTCACAACAAACTGTGTTACAGTAGGGGAGGTATCAGCATAATAACCGGCGGAATCATCTGCGAAGAGCCTCAACGACATGTGAGGAACGAAAAAGTTCAAATTGTTCATAAAAATGTTAAAAAAAAGAGGCCCCAAAAGGGAACACTGAGGTATACCAATTTTAACGTCTCTGTCACTAGAACATATCCCATGAGCTTTTTAACTATCTGTTTGCAACCAGTTGGGTCAGAGGACATCAGCTGCAAGGCTCATGAGGAGAGACCATATGCACCAAGTTTAGCCGGCAGTTAACTATGATTGATTGAGTCAAATGCTTTGCTTAGGTCTATGGCAACTGCAACAAACGCTCCCCATTTGTCTAGAGATCTCCTCCAGTCCTCAGACAGAGGAGAGCAGATCAGCAAGAATGGTGCCAACATATTTAACAACAGACGACTCTGAAAGGTATGGAGTAATTGATCTTACATAATTCTATCATGGACTTTAGAGAAAGTGGTCAAAATTGAGATGAGACGATGGTTAGGTTCATTTGTGTCCTCACCTTTCTTAAAAACTGGGGTCACGGATACTGCATTTTCACTCTTGTGGCCAGGATTTACTGTTGATGAATAAGATCATTAATTTTGTAATTTTGTTCACAATATTGGGGGCAGAGAGGTATCGGTATAGACAAAACATGTTGAAGAGAATTCATATGCCTTGAAAAGAAAAAGCTTTGGAAGCGTATGAACTAATAATAATAATGATTAATTGACTCATATTGCACAAGATGATAATAATAATACTAATACTAATAATAATAATAATAATAATAATGATTTAATGACTCAGTCCATATTGCGGGCTTAAGAGTGTTGAATGAGAGTTCAAGCAAGCTAAGGCTAAGGCTGCAGTAAGACTATACCAAATGAAGTTCCCGCTAAGGAGGTAGTAAGGCGGTTTGAGGAGAGATCAGAAGAGATGGGCCGGCGATCAATGGTGAAGGATGCCAAGAAATATGCATCTGAGTTTGGGCTCATTTTATCTCTGGTGCATCCACAACCATTGGTCACATCTCTAACGAATGATTTGAAAGTCCCTGTGAAGAACATTGGGATGTGGTTGAAGACTGCTGCCAAGGAAAGGGATGTTGAGGAACTGAAAGCAGAGGGATAGCAAGGACGTTTGTTAACTGAGGTGGGAGGATCAAGAAGTTGAAGATAATGCTTTTCTTGGATGAACGAGTGGAAGACTGCACCGACTCACACCATAGCGCGACTGCGGGAACTATACCAGCAACTCCCACCAATGAAAGTCTACCACCAGAAAAAGACAGGGACTCACACGGGTGAGGATGTGAAGTGCCGCATGTGTGGTAAGGCCGCTGAAACGCAAGCGCACGTGCGAACAGGTTGTGGAGTGCTTGCCCAGTCTAAATACTTGACTCAGCATGATGCAGCACTTAAGGTAATTTTCTACAAACTCTTGAAAGACCTAGACTCACTGACAACAGTACCACCGTGGTACTCTCAGTACATGCCGAAGCCACTCTACAAAAACAACAGAGGAAAGGCACTCTGGGACATACCATTATATGCAGAACACGCGAAGGTGAGAAACAACAGGATAGACTGTATGGTTACAGACAAGGAGAAGAAGAAAGTAGTGTTCCTTGAAATGAGCTGTCCATGGGTCAGTAATAGAGATCAAATGTGCAGAGAAGACGAACAACTACGCCCCTCTGCAGTATGAATTAAGAAGGAGATATTCAGAGTAAAGGATTGAGCAGCATAACATCCTAATAGACGCACCTGGAGGGAGGGAGCGGAGGGTCAAGAAAAGCATACGCCAACTGGTTGAAAGTGGCCGATGTCATTCAGTGCTAAGGAACATGCAGAAAGCTGTAGTCTCTAGCTCCCTTAACATTGCCAGGACTTTCAAGGTCCTATCGGACTAAGTTCTTCCAACAATGTTAGCTTTAACTATAGGTTTTAAACATTTATCTCCATTTTAGGGTCTATTTCAGAACTTTTAGGTTTATTTGTGTCTGGACTTTTAAGGTCCTATCGAACTAAGTTCCTTAAACGACACTAGGTTCAAGCATACTTTAATAGGTTGATGGAACATTTATTTCCTTTTAGCGTCTAGGAGCACACAATTCTTTTAAAGTTTAGCTTTTATCTATGTAGTAGTGACAATTGAATAGGCTATGCCTTCGGCGCCTTATATCAAATTTATTTGTAATCTGAAGCATTCAGAACTGTATACTGCGATATTTATTACTTCTTTTGCACCTTTTCTATACAGTATTCAAAGGCGCGTCGCAACACTTTCACGGGACTTTAACTGGACTGCATTAAGCAGTTTACAATATAATATCAATCGAAGGAAACCTATTTGAAGATGCCCCCTCCCCCAATTCCCAGTAAACAGACCACCTCACAGTACTCCCGTGAGTGGGTAAAATTAAACGTCCCCTGCCTAACCAAATTAACTAATTAATAGATGCACGAGACGGGACTTACGGTTTATTCGCCCTTATTCGAGAATACTACAATGTCTATCCACTTCTTCATGTTCTAGACAACTAGAAAAAGATTGACATCACACAGTTCTGATCATATATCATCCTATACATTATTCGATGTTACACCTGTACACACTTTTTGTCAGGCACAATTTACTTAATCTTATTTTTTCTATTTTTTGATGATGACGTTTAGCTGCTCAAGGAGAGCTATAACCCTAACTAAAAATTCAGTATCCATCTTACGAGCAATATATATTTTAGTTTGTATCAAATGTATTGTTACTTAAGTAGAATGTTTTTCTAATTTTTGATTTTTATTATTCATTACCATTGGTTTTTATTTCTTTTAATGCCCAAGGCACCCAGTTATAACACCTTTTGTTGAAGGCTTTCTCCTGCTAAAATATGCTCTTATTGCACTGCGCATCGTTTGGAAGCAATTCGCACTTCCTGCAACTTATCCTCAGCATCAGCTAAACTTCTGCATCTTGGTCAAATTTCCAAAAAAAAAGCTAAAATCAACATGGCCCAGCCACTGTTGCATTATGGACAACAAGACTTCACAGTTGTCATGGGAAGAGCTCCCAGCCCCTGCTTGCTTATCACATTCCTTAAGCATATGTTTACAACAGAGATGCTTGCCATTCTCACTTACTTCCCTGACTTCTCCTCCTCGTCGGAATCCAAAGAAGATCAAGATGCAGAAACCTCTTTCCGGTGGCGCGTCTGACAAAACTGGTGGCTCCAGAAGTGAGAGAGGAGTTGCTGCCGACAGCAATGTCTTCTCCACCATGTAAGCTGATGAAAGCCCTAATTATTAACCGCGACATGAAACTTTTAGCCCTTAAGTTCAAGTGGTACCAAAGATATAGGATGCACTCTATAAAATATGCGAGTCCCTACTTGTTGTCAAGACTTTTAAGAGAAGAGAGCAATAGTAGAAGCCTAAAAACCTTCATCTCAACCATCAGGAGAAAATTTATAGTGTCTACTTGAGGATAACTGCGAGAACTGCCACATATGTCTATCTCGACTTGAATTCTAAAAGATTATAAATATTTA
>NC_142524.1:14959574-14964574 GCF_964205215.1 Stylophora pistillata
ATTATTTTCCATGTGCTGGAGCGGTATTTGCTGGAGCTGCTGCAGGTGCTGGCCAAAACGAATTCAAAAAATATAAATTAAAAAATTTAAAAAAATAAAGTTCGTCTTATTAAATTTGACATCTAAATCACCCGTCGATTAATCGTCGACTGATTGAGGAATTTAATTTGAATCATATATGTCTAAATTAAATTCGACGTATAAACTAGGCCTTAGACAGCAATTTTGAGGTCGAGTCAGGGTCAGAATTCAGAGAACTACCATCAGAAGAAATGATCGATGCTAGTTATAATCCACAGATCGAGTCAGTCTGCTTCTTTTTCTGTAAGCTACGCTAAGGAATATTAACTGTGGTTTTCTTTATACTTTAATTTGTCCTCTCTTGAGTTTTTGTGCCTTGATACTCGGGATTTTTTAGTGAAAAATGTTCAGTTTAGTTGACCAGTTGTAATCAAACAGAAATCAGATCAGATTTCAATTTGAACATTGTTCTCCTCTTTGTCTTGAAGGCCACATTGAACTTGTTTCTCGATATTTTAAAGGGCAATTTTGATGTCATGATTTTTTCCGTCTGTCTGACCTCAAAAATTATTCTTCATTCTCATGTAGACCTCTTCCTAAGAGAAATTGTGTTGTGGAGAACATTTTGTGGTTTTGTGAACCTTGGGTGTCTAGAAATTCATTAGTGGCTTCTCTTTTAGCGTGCAATATTTGTTAGGGGCTCAAAAGTGTTGTTATGCTGTGATGGAATTCAAAAGTTATCTTGACTTTGCTTTAGTGTACCTCGTCGTGGATTGCACTTGATTGATGCTGAACCGGATCCATCCACATCCCATGAACATGATGGAAGCCCAGCTCCTTCAAGAAGAAGATCAAGGAAAAGAGCCAGGGAAGTAACAGTCCGAGAAGAGGGGAGTAATTCTGAAAGTTCTGGTGAATGTGATGAAGGCAGCTGGAAGAATTCTACTGATCCTGATCCAAGACCTTTCAGAATGAACTTTACACCTCGTCGTGATCCTGGTTTCCAAACAAAAACTGGACTCCTTTTTCTTTTTTCTTTTTTTTTTTTTCACAACGTTCTATCAATTTCATCGTAGAAAATACTAATAAGTTTGGTAGCAAGCTCAAAACTGATAGCTCATATTTTCATTGGTTTCAGCTGACCTCCAAAGAGTTCTTGGCCTTTCTGGGAATTGTCATATTCAAGGGTCTCGTCGATGTTCCTTCACTGACCAAATACTGGAATGATGACAGTTTTTTCAGTCAGGACTTGTACGCTCTTCTGGCATGACCAAAGCAAGTTTCATGAATATTTTAACGGCTCTACATTTGTGTGCTTATGAACAAGATATCAGAAATGAGTTACATAAGTCACGAAAGAACCTTATGATCCTCTTTTTAAATCGAAACCTCTAATGGATGAATTATAGTTGGCCTGCAAAGCCTACTTCTTACCAGAGCAAAATATTTCAATTGATGAAAGAATGGTGGCCTTTGAGGGATGAATTGAAATGAAGCAATATATAAAAGATAAACCCGGATGCAGGTTCAAATTATGGATTTTGGCTGGTTTAGACTCTGGGTACACTTATAAATTTCAAGTAAACACTGGGAAACACCTTACACCTACCACCCATGGGTGGGGGATATGATGTAGTTTGGGTCTGATGGACAGGGCCAGATAATGTCCCTGCACGTATCCTCAGAGAATTCACTTTTGAGTTTGCTGACCCTACTGCAAACCTGTTTAACTCAAGTTTAGCTTCGGGTATTGTTCCAGACATCTGGAAGGCTGCCAACATAACACCTGTTCCCAAAGAGTCTGTACCGAGATCCCTCAGTGACTTCCAGCCTATCTCACTCATGCCATGCCTCTCTAAAGTATTAGAGGAATTCGTCGCATGCTGGGTCCTCGAAGATATCCAGAGTAAAATTGATCCACGCCAGTTTGGTTAATTGAAAGGCACATCTACAACCCTGTGTCTCATGAATATGCTCCATGAATGGCTATCTAGCCTCGATACCCCTGGTAACACTTTGAGTATTTGTATGCTGGACTTCAGTTGAGCCTTCGATAGGATAAATCTCAACATCCTAATGCTGTAACTTATTAACTTAGGGGTATGTAGGTCTTTATTACCTTGGATTTGTAGTTTTGTATCCAATAGAAGACAACGAGTCAAGATTATTGATTCCTTCTCTGACTGGTCGTATGTAAACACTAGGGTCCCACAAGGGACTAAATTGGGTCCGATCCTATTTTCAGTTATGGTGAATGAGCTTACTCCAACCAGTTCATTCTGGAAGTACGTTGATGACCTAACCATTTCTGAAGCTCTACCTCGAGAAAGTTCATCAACTATCCAAACCACCCTGGATGATATATCCACCTGGTGTTCTTCAAATTACATGAAATTGAACCCAAAAAAGTGCAAAGAACTCAGAATATGCTTCCTACGTAACCCTCCCACTCTATCACAGTTGACTATTAATAACACCTCAGTCGAAGTAGTTGAAAGTCACAAGCTCCTAGGAGTGCTCATTCAGGATGATCTAAAATGGCACATTCTTAGCATTACAAAGAAAGCTGCTCAGCGACTTTATATCCTTCGTGTCCTGCGCCGCAATGGCCTTCCACCCAAGGATTTACTTAGTGTCTATACTGCTCTAATACGTTCTGTTTTGGAGTACGCATGCCCGGTATGGCATTCTAGCCTTCCATCTTACCTTGTGGACAATTTAGAACAGATACAAAGAAGAGCTTTCAGGATAATCGAACCACTAATTTCTTACAGAACTGCATGTAATGTTTTGAATTACCCCACACTGGAAGAAAATAGGGAACGTCTTTGCCTCGAACAGTTCAAGAAAATTAAAACTCACAGTTGTCATCATTAATTCCACAGAAAAGACTAGACGTGCACGGCCGTCAGCTGCGCTCCAGCAATAACTTGACTCTTTAAATGTAGGACAAAACGATTTTCAACTAAGTTTTTTTCCTGCAATGACGTCAAAGCTTAATGAATTATCGCAATAGACTTATATCACATTTGTAATAATTTGTTAATAGAATCTTGTGAGCCGGTAACCCAGTCCCTCGGCAAAATTTTTATTTATAGTCTCATTTAATTTGTAAATATTTTCTGTAATTTCTTGTAAATATGAAGTATTTCATTTTAGTACCAAATTCATATCTAATAAACCATTACCATTACCAGATAAAGCCCGTTAGTAGGTGCCAAACAAATTCCCTTCGGGGAGCGATAAAATCCCTTTGGGGAGCAAAAATAAAGCTTTTTCACAGGTGCCAAACAAATCCCTTCGGGGAACGGTAAAATCCCTTCGGGAGGCTGTATTGTCCAATCTTCAAACTAAGTCAAGTCATGGTGAGATAAACCGCTCGTGCCATATGAAGTCAACATTCGATGCTTTATCAAAAGAAAACGACACAAGTACTGCAATGAGAGGTTTTATGAAAGTTGTGCCTGTTTCTAATAGTTATCAGAAGATAAACGATGAGAATTCCAATATAGAGCATGGTAATTCGTTAGAGCAAGTGAAAGTCAAAGATTTAGTACAAATGGCATGTGCCAAAAATCACAGACATTCTCGATTGTGCTCTTAGTCACCTAGTCGAAGAAGACAGAGAGCCATCCCGAATAAATATAAAAAATATCATGACTGTATTTAAAAATAGAAAATATCATGATTGTATTTAAAAATAGAAAACTTCGATCCAAGTATAAGAAAATAGTGATAAGGTCAGGTCCCATTTCATCTGTTTTACATTAAATTGCCAAACATAAGCAATGGAGATTAAGGTATATTCAGAGACAAGACAGTTTCTATTCACTCTGTTTAAAGAAAAGTAGAATTTCTCCTGTGACATAATGTATCTATGCAAAAGCTATTATTGTCAGGGGATGTTGAATTAAATCCAGGTCCCATCATGAGAAACACTAGTCAAAGCATTTCATTTGATAATGCGAATTTTGTGTTACACTATAGAATGCCTAGATAATTATGGATTACGACCATTAGATGTTGGTGGAGGAGGAGATTGTTTATTTAAATCTATATCTCATCAGTTATATGGTGATTCAAGTCATCATGCAGAAATCAGAGCTTTAGGAGTTGCATATTTGCCTGACAATCCAGAACAATTTATAGAAAGTGTAGAAGACACACCATGGGTTCAGTATTTATCTGATATGTCTAAGCAAGGCACATGGGCTGACAACATTATCATACAAGCAGTTGCTGATGCAAAGATTCATATCATAGAATCAAGTCAAAATTTCCGAGAAATGACGTCAATTGAGCATGCACATAGTAATTTGTTACAAAACAGGAGATCAATATTCATAGGTCGTATAGGAGAAATGCATTGTTTCAACATGTTCAACTGACAATAGCAATGATATCAATGACGATAGCAACAAACTTAATGAAAACTTAGACAATCGTAAAAGCAAAAGGCAACAAAAATCTGATTATATGAAACAATAAATCCTAATGAAGTTCATCTAAACAGTTATAATCCTGCTGGTCTTAGTGCATGGAGTGCTAATATGGACATACAGTTTGTATTAGACGTGTATGCATGAGCTGTGTATATAGTAAATTACATATTAAAAGGTCAAAAAGGTATGAGTGAACTTTTGCGACAAGCTTGTACTGAAGCTAGGAGATCATAACATTAAACAGCAGGTTGGAGATATGGGAAGTAAGTTTATTAATAATGTTGAGATAAGTGCACAAGAAGCAGTGTACATAGTCTTACAATTACTCATGAGAATTACTCATGAGAAAAGCATCTAGACAAATCATATCATCATGAATACTTCACCTCCTTATGAGAGTGGAGCTTTTGAAACCAATAGATGACAAAAATATGGAAAATGACTGTGAAGAAATCTATACTAGTGGTTTATTAAAAAGATACTGTAAACGTTCAAAAAAACCATGAAAATTTAACACTAGCAAACTGGGCTGCCCGG
>NC_142524.1:14972074-15037074 GCF_964205215.1 Stylophora pistillata
CAGACATCAAGGCAAAAGTCCTCTCAAAGACAGAAGAGAAACAACTTATTATTATAAGGGGAGAATCTTGCATGAAAGCAGATTGTATAATTGCAGACCACTCAGGCCAAATAAGGTTGGAACTATGGCAAGATGCAGTAGATCAAATTAATCGTGGCAAATCTTATCACTTTACCAATTCTAAAGGTAAAAATGTTTGATGACACCAAATAAGTAAACACTACCAGGTATACCAAAATAACAAACATTGATGACACATGGGACATTGATAACTTATCTGTACCAGATATCCAAGAAAACCTTATTAAGGGTAGAATCACTGGTCTCGATATCATCAGAAAAGATTGCTGTATTCTCTGCGACGCCAATATCCAGAAAGAATCAATTGAGCTAACGACAACATGTGGCAATTGCAAAAATTCAATATTAATAGAAATGGTCAAGTCAAAGTTGGTTTGCAAACTAGTCATTCAAGAAGGCAAACAACTCTCAAATTATACAGCCTTCAATGATGCACTCGAGAGCTTTCTTTTAAGAAACAAAAACTTTGAAAGATATCTCAGATCATGATTTGAAACTGCTTCTATAAAAATCAAAAAATGTAAACATCCCTGTTGAAAGATCAATAAAAATAGTCCCAGTTCCTGTAAGTATCACAAAAGTGTCAATATAATATCTATAAGATCGAGTGCTTTCAGTTAATCCATAAAACTTTAGTAAAAAATTACCCAATTGCACAAAATTGTAGAAACTCTTGTTTTCCATTATTTACTTTGCACTATTTAGTACAAAATAGTAATTAATGTTTCACGGATTAATTTACTATTTTTTAAAATTTACTATTTTTTAAAATTAATAGTAAGCAATCTTAAACTTTGTCAGCATTAAATAGTCAATGAAACTAAAATTCATTAACTCTGACAAGGTTTGAAAAATTTATAGCAGTTCATTTCCAAAAGTTATGTTTTCTATTTACAATACTGTAGCCAAATGAACTTTTTGAACACTTTTCTCTCATAATCTTTATTTCTTACTTGAACTGAGCATCAATATCAACTTTTCAATACACCTCAAATAGCAATACATTATCTAAAGAGCTATAGCTTTATTTCCCACATATGCTGATTGCACCAAATAAGTTTCATTTACTGAAAACCACTTAACATCACTAGTTTCTTATTTATAGATGGTACCAAATTGTCAATACCAAAATATCAATATCATGTTGATTTGCTGTTGCAAGAGTTATTTTTGCAGTAAATGTTTGTCAGTTTCACATTTGTTATTGTTATATGGTACTGACCCATTAAAATATAGCAGCAAATTTGAATAACAAGTTTTCTGGACCAATTAGCCTCATGTTAAAGTAGAAACACAAAAATGTTTTCATGCACATGAATGGAAAGCTAGTCAGAACAAAACAATGGTCATTCAATTTAACTTTATTAAAATTCATACACTGTAATTTCTAAACAATGCTACGTTTGTTGTAGTTCAGAAATTAATAAAATTTATTAGCAATTTGTTATATTTGAATATTTTCAACAGAGCAGTTTTTAATAACCCATAAACCAAAATAAATAGTGCAATACTAAAATACTTACAATAAAGGAGATTTGAGAGTTTTATAATGCTACTAAGTACTGCAAAGTGTACATCACAGGTTAATGACTTATGAAGACTGCTCTATTTTGTCGAACCTTCCGATTTTTTATGGTTTGTTACAGTTTAAAGTTTATATATTGTACAATAAAATGATTTGTATTATTCTTTAAACCCTGTTTTACATCATTGTGTCAGATAAATTATTATTATTTTACAAACGAACAAGCAGGTGTTACAGCCCCCCAACTTCAGGCATCGAAAATATGTATTTTCAATTCTTTATGGCATTTCCAAACTCAAGTCCCCCCACTTTTCTAACAGCCCCACAATGATGCTGTGACATTTTAGCATTGATATTTTATTGTATCATAATATTTTAGTTCACAATTGTAACATTTCTTTATTTTTTTAGGCTATTTGCACTAGCCACATGCAGTCTTAACCTTGAATAAAAATATGCAGTCTATCATTGATGTTGCGATAATTTCTACAGTAACCCAAAATTATGTTTCAGATTTATTTTAAATGGGTTGTTTTTAAACAGGGACAATACGCAAAAATAGAGTAGGTTTTCTTAAGAATCTTGATAACCCCCTTCCAGGAATGGCAGAACGTGGAACATCCAGGTGGTTTGCGAAGGACACCTTGCTGACCAATTCTGGCTATAATGGAGGCAGGAATACTTGCAGAATGCACAGCTCAGAAGATAATGGTTGTCATCCAGAAGATACTTGACCAAAGGGGACGTGGTTCTGAAGAAAGAGGAGAGAATGACTGGCCCATTAGTAGAGTGACAGAGGCCCTCCAGGGCAAAGGCGATCAAAAGTAAGAGAGGCCTGAGTCAAAATAATCGGAGGAGGCAAGGAAAAGGTCTTACTGCATCCTGTTAAGGAGCTTGTTGTTCTAGTTCTTACTGGAGCCAATGACCACAAGTCATGCTCTTGGTTAAGCATACTGTTTCAGTCCTCTCTCATCTAGTGGAGAAGTAAAAAAGGATCACAATCCTCAGGCAAGGTGTGTCACGTTCCTGTACAAAGATTATATGACTTTTTGTTTTCTTAAAATGTAGCCTTGTCTTGTTTTGATTGCATGATTATAAATATCCTTTTTCCCCTAGCCGCACAAAGAGTTGTTTCAGTTTAGTTTCCTTTACGTCACAGAAGCATATTAGGCCCTTTTCACATGAATGTTTTAGTTTTATGGAGTTGTCCCTA
The DNA here is from genome assembly GCF_964205215.1 of Stylophora pistillata. NCBI lineage: Eukaryota > Metazoa > Cnidaria > Anthozoa > Scleractinia > Pocilloporidae > Stylophora > Stylophora pistillata. The sequence goes on from NC_142524.1 coordinate 14,974,894, forward strand.
GAGCAAGGAGGAGTTTTATAGGAGTCTTTCCGAATTTTTTCACAACTTTGAATTTTCTCATCCCGGGAGCCAAGATCAGACAGAAGCCACGATCGTTAAGCTTCTATTAGTTTTGTTTCCTGCCATCAGATTTGTTGTTTAGTTTGTTTCCTTAGCTTAGACAAATCGTGCATTCCTTCTTAGTTGTCATCGCAAGTCTTGCCCCAGGTAGGCTAGCCTGTTTACATGATTTAGTCCAATAAACGTGTGTAAGAGTCTTTGGTACATCCTGTACTCCACTGTGGTTGACCTGGTGAACCAGGGAATGCGACAGTTCTTTTTGTAAGAAAAAGCATTGAGTTCTCAGATAATAACAATATTAGTGGCATGCAAAGCACATTGGCTGAGGGTAGCCCTTTAAGTAAAATGGATTGCTATTTCCCCAACTTGATGGCAGAAAGAGCATGACCACAAATTTATAAAATACTCCCCAATCTAATTCATCTTGAGATTCTTTCTTTTGTTTATTGTGGTCCCATGCAATAATTCCTTCCTGTTTTTCTAGTTACTTTAAGCCAATATCTTCTGTTCATTCACATTACACACATCAATCACTGAATGAGAACCTGTTTGTTCACCCAGTTTTAACAACTCAATTGGTCCTAAATCCCTTTAGTACACTTGTACCACAATCTGGAATTCATTCTCAATTTATGTTAAACAAATCACTCCCTTCTTAGATTTTGTCAAAATAGAAAGAAGTTTATGATTGATGGTTATCAAAGTGTTAAATAGTTTGTGTAAATATCTTTTATTCTTAATAGTTAGATACTTTTTTACCTAAATTGTTATTAACATTGTATTCCCTTTGTTTACATTTTTTGTTCCGGGACAACCACTTGATTAGTTCTTGGAACTATTTGGGTGCCACAAACTTCATGCAACTAACATATGTATTCAAATATTCTTTTCTTCCTCTCCTTCTTTAATTCTTAATTTAAAATATCCTTAGTAACAGTGAATCATAAATTACTTTTACTTTCTTTTCTCTGTTCTCTTATAGTACTGGATTCCTTATATTGATATTTGTAACACAACTGTAATAATTATAATCTTCTCTAGAACACTGTATTTGTGTGAATTTGAATAAATTGATTGATTGACATGAAAGGTATGTGGTGCAATCTTGGAACCAACCTTGATAAGCACAATGCAAAAGGTACAGAAGCAACCATTGAATCAAGACAGCAAAGAACAAAGCTAAACAAAACAAAGAAGCAACAAATCAGATCATTATTGACCTGATGATTTGTGATCTTTTCAAGAACACCCTTTTTGAGAAGGTTATCCATCCTTCCTAGAGTTTTGTAACAATACTGACGTTTACCAGAGTTTGAGAATTTCAATGTTATACCATCCCAATGCCAAAATGTTTCCTATGATCATTTGACAGACTTCGATCAAGAACAGCTAGGTAAGTGGCAAGTTTATTTTCTTGTCTTTGGGCTTGAAACATTATCCTTAGTTTCTCTCAGGAAGGATCCAACAGACACCACCTAAGAAAACTTCTCAACGGTGAGATTTTCTTTTTGAGAGGGCTAGTCCAAAATACTGCTCATTTGCAGGTAAGTGCAGTTTCTTGTTTAGAGAAGTTATCATGTGGAACAATCTTCCCAAGAGCATAAGATGCATTGACTCTTTTCCAAGTTTTAAACAAGTTTTAAGTGTACTTTGCTATAATTCTTTACTCTTTTAATACCATTTCTTACATTTTAGTAAGTTTATGAAAAGACTCAATAGGACAAATTAACAACAGCATATATTTTAAACTGCGATAAAAAACAATTCATCACACTTATGCAAGCCTACTACATCAATGGATGTGATATCCAGACTCAAACCATCTGTGTATGAATTTCACAGCTGTTTGTGGCATGAATCAGTCCTTGTTATCTTTTCTTGTACATTTTGCAAATATATTTTGCCGGGTTTGGGTCATATCAAATGACACTCAGTTATCACAAATATTGCCACACCGTCTAGATGGTTTTTCGTCTCAGTGATACTCAGGACAGTTCAGGCTATGACATGATACATATTTCTTTCCATAGAAAGGGTGATTTTGTGGAGTTTTCATAAATTTAGGAACTGGAAACTAGCGAGAGGCCTGATGATAATTAGCCCAGCCTGGCTACTTAGGCAAAAAGAGGACTAAGGACAGACTTATGAACAATTTTGACTTTGAATGTTGGACAAACTCCTTTAACTTTTCGAAGTAAAATTTAAATTTAAGGTTTAAACAGATTATGACCGCATCCTCTGCGACAGACGATGTTCAAAATCATCTTTAAAAAATCCTTATCACATAATAGTACTAAGATCCATTCAAGAAGCCTCAAAGTAAAGTGCCACAGATGATAATTTTGATCTACTTGCCGCAATAAAATCACATTAGGCAATGAAGGACCCTTGACCCTTGAAAATAACCAAGGGAAGTTTACTGACTCACAACAATAATCTAAAACTCGGGAATCAATGTTTTTTTAAGTTTTCCAATTTGCACACCAGCCTATTTTCTCATATTTCCCTCCTTACCATTACATTCAAGTTACATATTTGTAAACACTTTAATTGATCTTTTTATCGTCATATTTATATTATTATTTGTTCATAGTTTTTATAGTCTTGCAAAATAAGGATGAAATAAAGCTAGGTTCTTTATAAGGCTTTTTCCTCAATTTTTTTTAATTCTTAATTAATTGCTCTTTTTTCAGGACCACTAGTTCATAAGTTTTACTTTAAATAAAGTGATTAATTGATTGGCCAGGATCACAAAGCTTGATCATATTGGACGAGTGGCTTTGCAGAGTTTGCGTATGGTAAAATATCCTGTTCAAAGGCTGTATCCCATTCAAGAAAATATGTGAGCCGGAGTTATGAAAACACTGCAAACTGATTATATGTAATCTAAACCCAATGTATAAACAGTTCAAAGAAGTAGTCTACTTTTTTCTCACTATTCAATAGAATCCTAAGGTGATCAAAGTTGAAACCAACAGCTTGCCAGCCTCATGAAGGAGAGTGGCCTAAGGAAGACCACACGATGGAAAGAGACAAATACTGGTTTGCATGAGAAAATAATCAGGTGGCAAACGCACACAAACTGACTCAATGCATTAATTAGCAGACAAGAGCAAAGAATGTCAAGAATTGTGCCAACACTGCAGATGGCTTTTGAATTCTTGGTGGCCTTTGGTAAAGAGATGCCTACACAGCTTAAAAAGTAATTGAAGAACATGTCGACAGTTTTTGTCCCGGCAATAGACCAATTGAGATATATTTCAACGTGACAGACTGCTGATGAAACTCCAACACCAAAGCGAGGCTCCGGGGAATACAGCACGAATAATAAAAACAATCACACCACTGCAAACACTGCAAGGATAGCCATGTGCAATTGATAAATAGGGAGTATTCTCGGTTTTTTTTTTGTCCATTGCTGTTCATCTTCGCGTGTAGCATGGTAAAGTATTGTGCTGTTGCGTTTTGCCGCAATGGGAGTAAGAAAAGATCAGATCACAGTTATTTTTGCCTTCCTACAAGGCCAAATGAGTAGAAGTGGGAAGGTTTCTGTACACAAGCAGATAAAAAATTCAAGGCACTAGGCAATCCACGAATTTTTTCCTTGCATTTTAAGGAAAGCGACATCAAGATTTCAATTTCTGGTAGAAACAGTGTACGTTCAGACTACTATCCGACTACCTTTAATCCAACGAAATCTACTAATACTGTGAGTTCATATTCGAAACGTCTTGCCGATAGGAAGGCACAGTGTGATGAACAAGCCAAGAAAGTTTGTCCCAGAAGCTCGATGAGGACTCTAATGAGACTTGAGTGGATTTTAGCACTGATGCGATTTCAGTAAACCGTGATCACTCATACTTTTGCACCCAGGAACAAGCATCATCGAAAAGTAACTCGAACGGTTCTGATACTATGCTCCGAAAGGAAAATGTTCTACGGCATGTCAAACAGACTTGACAGCTGATGAAATAGGTTTCTTCAGAGTACTCGTTGGCCTTCCCAAGGAGATAGCTGCATATATCTGGGAAGGTGACTTCTGGAAATATCGAGGTTCCTACTCCAGTTCAATTTCAATATGGATGCAGGGTCTGGCAAAACACCCTCGTCTGTGGCAAGTAATTCGGCCATGATATGATTTTCATTTTCACTTTCCCCTTCAGTCACTTTCAGGAGCTTCATTAAGTGAGCATTAAACGCAAGCTCAACCAACTCGGCCTTTCTTTTACACTTTCCTTCTGAGGATGTTTGTATCCCTCTTCCTTGAAGGAAGGTTCGCAACCATGGCAACTTTTGATGCTGAAAGTATTGTAGAATGATCTCACCCTTTTTTTCCGACGTGGCCATGACAACGATGACTACTTCGATTTACTTTCAACTCGAAGAAACTACGAATTTACACTAGAAAAACAATAATAACCCAAGAAAGCAGTTTCTGCTCGAAGATGTGAACAACCAAAACTTGATTTGAATGAATTTTGTTCCCAGGAGCCTCGCTTAGGTGTTCAAGTTTCACTACCAGTCTCTCGCGTTGAAATATATCAAAATTGGTCTATTTAAATGGGAAAACCATTTCAACCCACTTCTTCAGCCATTTCGTCCCTTTTACCATTCTTGCAGCAGCTCACCCTCAATACACCCTACTGGAGGCAAAGTAAAGAACCTGTCATTCAATCACTATACTTTCTTCCTCAAATGACTCAGGACACTAATTTTTATCAATTCATTCAGACCAGTATGACAAAAAACCATCATGTCAAATCAGCCTTGTCTACAATTTCTTCCTAGCATGAGCAGGATGCCCTTCCACAATCTGGTATCAACTTTAAATGTTTTATTCACGTATATTCATGAATTTGTTGATAGAGATCAACAGTTTGTCACATATATTTTAAGTCACATTCTCCACAGCCAAACACCTATGCCACACCATTGTATATAAATGTAACATTAATAAAAGAAGCAGCAGCTATTTCTCCAAATGATTTTATGCTACATACTGGGTATATGTAAAACTGCCCAGGTGATAACCTGCATATAAGTAACTTTTATATAACTTTTTCAAATATGTTACATGTTATTTGCAAGTGGTGAAACCAAATTACAAAACACACACAACAATAAACACAACTGTAACATGGCCAGGATATACCAATGTTTACAAAATTAATTAAGACAAGAGTTTGCTGCAAGTATTTCATAAATTAATGTAATGAACATATTAAATAAATGTAAAGTATCAGTTTCCATTATCAGTAAATGTAACATATTAAAGGCCCAGTATTGAACACTATCCTTTTGCCTGTCTGTTATTGTACTGACGTAATTGACAATAAGTTGGGCGTAGTAAGAGAACACATCAAATGGTTGAACAAAATCAAGGATTGAATCACAAATAATGCTCCCTCACTGAAATGAGAATAGCTTAATAGTATGGCAAGCCGATTGTAGCAATATTCAATAAAGGAATATTTCAATTCAAAGAGCCTATTTTAGTTCAATTCAACGAATAAATTTTGGTTCAATACGGTATTTTTTGGTTCAGCATCCGATTTTGCATTCAATGCGATTGCTTCTTCAATTCAACAGCACATTTTGCGTTCAACATTTTCCATTTCGTTCAAAGCGATTTATTTTCGTTCAAAGATTCATTGCACAGCGGTTGACCGAAAACTCGTTCCCAGTCTTCATTCTCACTGGCCTTTTACAGCCCGTCATTTTCGCGCCATTTTGAAAAACAACGAGCAGTTGTCAGGTCAGATATTCTTGCTATAAATGGATCGCTCATCTCTTACGAAGTTGTCGTCTTGCCTCGGAGAAGCTTCAGAGCTTGTGAAAAAGATTTTAGACGACGAGAATGCTAGCTCTGAGACATCAAGGCCTGAAACTTCAAGTTCTGGTGGAAATAGATTGTTTTCAGCGTTGCAAAGAGCGAGGTCAATGCTAAACTCGTCACAATCAAGTACATCTGGTCTTGGCAAGCGGTTGAATAAGCGTGAACGATTACGAGCTACCAGTACAGCCAATGACCAAGGGCAGAGGAAAAAGGCTAAGAAGGAAGACATGAAAGCGTTCGAGTTTGTGTTGCTGTCGTTAGGTGAAGAGGACGAAGATGAGTGGACGATATCCGACGACAAGATCATGCTTCGCGGGCTTATTCAACTCTCCCCTGAATCTTCTGAGGCGGATATTCGAAGGAAATTAGGCGAAGTAACGAGGGTTAAATTCCCTACTGTTACAGACTCTGACTTCGTTTTTCTAAGAGCCATTAGAAGAAAGCTGTCGATTCCAGTGACCTGCGATTCATTTGCATACAAGCAGCTGAAAGTTGTGGCTGGCCAAGGTTCCATTTATGTCAAGCTCAAACCAGGCTTTGAATGCCTGTTAGAAAACAACGACAGCAGTTATGATGGTAAGCCATATTGTCGTCGAATAAGTTTGAGAATGAAAAATCAGCAGAAAATACATGTATGCTGTTTTGTAATGAGGGGGTGGTATTATTTATGATTTAGTAATATTAATTCCTTCTGTTCCCCTAAAATCTCTTACCCGAATTTGGTACAATCTTATCTGTTTTGTCCTATATTATGAAAGTGTACTAACTCAAATTATATGTCATAAAAACTAGAGATTACTGAATAATGCAGTTTATTTTTTTTTTATTTGAAAAAGTAGAAAACAGTCATTTATTTACATGTAAGGTAGTGCCTTTCATATTCATGATATTTCACAATCATTGGATTGGTTGGTGAAAGTGATGCCAGCAATCAGCAGCCTTTATTGCAACTCCATGCAGTCTCCACTCTGTCCTGTTACATATTTTCTTGTGAATTAATATAAAGTAACCCCTAACCTGTTAACATGCATTACTAAAATATACATATAATTTCAATGTGTAATTTCAATCCCTTTAGAATTGTTAACTTCATATATGGGCAAGAATGAACAAGTGAATTACAGCCAGTCCATCCGAGTATCAAACAGCCAATCCACCTCCCAAGTTGATAATAGCCAATCTGCCTGCCAAGTTGACAATAGCCAATCCACCCGAGTAGACAACAGCCAATCCACCGCCCGACTTGGCAATAGCCAATCCACTCAAGTATACAACAGCCAATCCACCTCCCGACTTGACAATGGCCAATCCACCCGAGTAAACAACAGCCAATCCACCTCCCAAGTTGACAAAAGCCAATCCACCGTAGTAGACAACAGCCAATTCACCTCACAAGTTGAAAACAGCCAATCCACCCAAGTTGACAACAACCAACCCACCTCCCAAGTTTGTCCGGAAATGGACAAACTTGCTGAAGAAGCTGTGGCCTACTGTCAAGAAAATAACATATCTAATCCAAGTGAGATCTTAAGAGTAATCCAAAACAAGTTTGTCAAAGGACGAAATCTGGAAGTGCAAAGAGTCGAAGAAGTGTCAGAAGGAATGACTCAATACATCTTAGTTAACAGGAAGAGTATTCTCGAAACGGCATTTGAAGAACTAAAAGAGGTTGCTTTATCAGATTTACAAAAAACTCTACAAGTGGATTTTTATGGGGAGGTATGTAAATACCACATTCAGTTATTCCGATATATGGTTTTAGACATCGTATATAAGTCAGTAAAAGCCTGCATAAAAGAACCACTAGTTTTCAAAGTCAGGCTAAAGTGGTGAGAAAGTGGGCAGAGCTGGTTCTTAACTGGTTCTTAAAGACTTATTTGCAAACCAAATGTATTGTCCTTATATATCTGTTATGGTGTTGTTATTACAATGTTTTTTTTTTCATCAGTGATCTATTCATTGGTAAGTTATTACAATGTTCAGTAAGTATCACTGTAGAAGATAGATTGAGTACAAAATTATAATCCTAAATTAGACATTTTTCTTGCATCAGTAAATTTGGTACTCAGACTCAACTCATGATGTAAGTTTTTACAATGACCCAATAAAGCTTATAAGTAAAACCTGTCATATGAGAACCAGTCTACATGTAATTTCTCAGTGGGTGCTTAAATGGTAAATTGTAGCCTGGTGGTTCTTAAGCCACTGGTTATTTTTGCACATTTTTAGTTTATACTATTTTTAAATTACATTATGTCCAGCATTGAAAGTGTGTTATTTTGGTGAAACACAATTATATCATTGAGTCAGTTTGCTAGACATAACGTCTCGTAGTCACGTTCGACGCACTAAAAACTACTATAAAACGAATACAAGAATTGTAAAAACGTGTAAAATGGTATATAAAAGGTCACTTGTAAAAATGTAGCGGAATTCCAAATCGATTTCGATCAATTACGATCCTCATCAGTAGTACTCCGCCATGTTTAAAATACTCATAAATAATTGTTCATATAAGTGACTCTGAAATGTCCACACTTCTTCCAGGCTTCATGTAAGCGGTCATGATGTATGTTGTTGATCTCCTACAAGAACTGACAAGGAGAAAGATTGGAACAAACTCCGTGGAAAATGGATGTAAAGATTTGTGTAAAGATTTACCACCGAGAAGGAAAAATGCCTTGGTACATAAAATGATGAAATGGAAGCTGAGCGATTCCAGGAGATGTTTACAGAGAGAACAGTACAATAATACGAAAGAGTGGAGGAAGTGTAAAGCGGTTTTAACTAACAACGGTGTTGTGCAGCAATTTGAAGAAATATGGAACGTAGAGCGAAGAAGAGTGGTGGAGAGTTTGAAAGTGAAAAGGAAAAGGAAAATTGCTTTTTTGAGGGAAAAATATGGACAGAGTAGAGAAATACCTGATCAAATTGAAGGGATTACAATAGCGGATAGTGACCTGCCGGTTACATTTAACTCTGAACCTAGGTGTTATGGAGGGTGTTCTACTGATGAGAAGGAAAAGAAAATATTGAGTTTGCCACCAAAATTTGCTGTATACGACAAGGTGAACACTGTTGAGTGTGAGGCGGAAATCGAGAAAGGGCTAGCGAAGCTGAGATGGACAAAGAGGAAGCAATTCGAGGGTGACAAGAACCAACAAGACGAGAACAAAGAGCCTGAAGGAGAAACAAAGGGAAGTGTGTACGATGTTAAGAGTAACACATTTGATTTCAGCAATATGAGGGCAACAGATCTCCCCTTCAACAAGAGAGTGCATCTACCTGAACCTCTTGACGAAAGGTCGGAAATTGCTATGCAAAACCTGAAAGTAAAATTAAATCAAATAACAGAAAAATACGTGAAAGATGAAAAGGTTTGCAAATGGAGCAACCTAGAGAAGAACGAAAAGGAAGGCTTAGTTTCAATGAAAAAGAAAGTTCAGAGTCAGGAGAGTGTGGTGTTTCAAACAGACAAGTCAGGTCGCCTCTCCGTAGACAGCATGGGGAACTACAGAGTAGCTTCTCAACCGCACGTTGTCGATAGCGTCTTAATTACCAAAGATGAACATGACCGGTTACAACAGCTCATAAATGCACATTCGACGTCTTGGGTGCGCATTTTAAATGCAGGGAGCGAGACCAATAACGAGACTAGGGTAAAGAACAATATGTTAAATAGTGATAGCCAAGTAGCACCGCTATATACCCTACGTAAGGACCATAAAGAGTACAGTGATGAGTACAAGGGCCCCCCCGTTAGACCGGTATGCGGGGCAGTGGTAGGTTACAACTGCAAGCTCTCTCACCTGGTGAGCGTTGTACTTACAGAGGTATGGAAATCGAGAGAGAATAGCGCCATATGCACGAGCACGGAAGACATGATCGCGGAAATGAACAGAGTTAATCAGGACCAGGATAACGACAACTTAATAATTGGCTCCACCGACGTGATTGCTTTATATCCTAGTCTTGATATTGGGTTCACAATCGATAAGGTGTGTGAGGTTTTCTACGAGAGTAACATCAGTATCCGAAGTATCAACAGTCAGGAGTTGGGTCTGTACCTGGCATTAACGACATCACCGGAAGTGTTAGCTAGGATGGAGATTACAAATGTATGTCCAACGAGAAAGACGAATAGAGGGAGACCACCCACGATCACTGCAAGTGGGAGTGAGGAGCAGAAAGAGAAAAGATTTAAATCGTGGAACCCACCAGTCACACAGCCAGATGAACGTGCGAAACGTATTATGTTGAAAGAGGCATTAAGAGTCGTATTGACAGTGATTATGAAAAATCATGTTTTCACATTTGATAACGAGATCAGAAAGCAAATAAGAGGTGGTCCAATTGGCCTTAAATTAACCGGGGTACTGGCCCAGATTTTCATGATTTGGTGGGATGAAAAATTTGCAACAAGGCTGAATGAATTGGCCATCATTGTGAAAATGAACAAACGGTACGTGGATGACATCAACATGGCTGTGCAAGCAACACCAGTTGGGATGAGGTACAAGGATGGAAAAACTCACATGGATGAGAGATCCGTAGCTGAGGATCAAGGAATCAGTGACGATGAGAGGACTATGACATTGATAAAACAGATAGGAAACGACATACACCCGTCAATACAACTCGAAATAGATTACCCCTCTAAACACCAGGACGGAAAGCTACCTATCCTTGACTTGAAGGTGTGGATGGAAACAAAAGGGGAAGAGACAGACAGGCAGGACGAGAAAGCCTCAGCCTCAGTGATCATGTATGAGTTTTATTCCAAGAGCATGGCTTCTAAGACAGTCATACATGCTAGGTCTGCCGTAAGCTGGAGTACAAAGAGAACAGTCCTGACCCAAGAAGTCCTTCGGGTCTTACTTAACTGTAGCAGATTGTTACCATGGGAACGAGTAGTAGAGAATGTTAACGAGATGGTCCTGAGAATGCAATACTCGGGGTACAGCAAGAAATTCAGATATGAGGTTGTAGATTCGGCCCTCAAAGCTTTTAGAGCGAGACAAAGAGCTGAGCGAAAAGGAGAAAGACCGTTACATCGACCCAAGGAGTGGAGAAAGGTGGAACGAGAAAAGGAAAAGAGCGAAAGGAAATCCAACTGGTACAAACGCGGCGGGAATGAATCAGTAATATTTGTACCAGCTACGCCCAACTCACGGTTACGGAAGGAATACCAGAAAGAAATAAAACAGCAAGGTTTCAATATTAAAGTGGTGGAGAAAGCCGGAATCGCCATTAAACGACTACTCCAAAAGTCCGACCCATTTAAACCGCGACAGTGTGAACGAGAAGACTGCCCAGTGTGTAGCACAGGTGGAAAAGGACCGTGTGATAGAGAAAGTGTGACGTATGAGATTAAGTGTATCCAGTGTAACAGCGTATACGTAGGGGAAACAGCCAGGAGCGCGTATACCAGAGGGAAAGAGCATACGCAATCACTTAACAATAAGGAAGAACGATCTGCATTGTGGAAACACTGTAAAGAGAAACACAATAGAGAGGTAAAGCAGTTCCGAATGGATGTGACGGGGGTTTATCACAATGACGCGATGCTGAGACAAATAACTGAAGGAGTGAGGATAAATAATGTGAACGAAGACTCGCTTATGAACTCCAAGAACGAATGGAACTTTTTTCAAATCCCACGAGCTGTGATTGATACATCATGACCGCTTACATGAAGCCTGGAAGAAGTGTGGACATTTCAGAGTCACTTATATGAACAATTATTTATGAGTATTTTAAACATGGCGGAGTACTACTGATGAGGATCGTAATTGATCGAAATCGATTTGGAATTCCGCTACATTTTTACAAGTGACCTTTTATATACCATTTTACACGTTTTTACAATTCTTGTATTCGTTTTATAGTAGTTTTTAGTGCGTCGAACGTGACTACGAGACGTTATGTCTAGCAAACTGACTCAATTATCGAACACGTTCCTGGCCTCGGCCCACAAAATTTCATCACAACAATTATATCAACATAGCATAAAATGATTGACAATTTTTCCAATCTCATTTACAGACCAAACGTGGCACTGTAGCCCATATACAGTGTTGATGCAAACCCTCTCTTGATAGGCATAAATACAATCACTTTTTTACTGTCTATATTTTAGGAAGCTGAGGATTTAGGCGGCCCAAGAAAAGAATTTTTCAGACTGGTTCTTTCCGAAATACATGCCAAATATTTTGAGAAAGGACTGAAAGATCATCTGGCGGAAGATTACCAGATAGTTGGTAAAATACTTGGTAAGAATATAATAATCTTCAAGTCAAGTCAAGTTTTATTGTTATATATGCTTGGCTTTTGTGAAAAAAGATCACCAGCTAGTTTCCAGGTATAACACAGAAAATAAGAAAAATAAAAAACTAAAATTGAGAAAAAAATACCTTCAACAAGTAACTGTTTTCATGTTTCCATGTTTTCATTCCATGAATGCTTATATAAATCTGCCTTTTCTAATAACAGGACTAAGTATCCTCCAAAATGGAAAATTGCCTCGTTTTTTGGAAGAGGAGATCCTGGAAGAAATATTTTCCACTTCATCAAAGCCAAATTCAGCCATCCAACACTTGCAAAATGGTCTCAAATGTCTTGGAATACACCAGGTGGGTGTTGATATACTGTTTTGAGTGTTTGCTGTTGAAAAATACAACTCATTTCCCAGGAACAATAAGCTGGCTCCAAATCTCAAAATACAGGCCAGTCCCTAAAAGAGTCCATTCCCAGGCCTGCAGCCATCCTGGCTTGTTCTTGATACATGCATATGCTACAAACTTCTTTATGAAATTAATTTGAAGGACTGTAACTCATTCAAAACTTCCCTAGCTAAACCAAACTTCAATCTTGATGTGTTGTATTTGAAACTATACATTTAGTCCTTTTTGGTAAAAAGCAGTAGATATTTATTCCCTTACAGAATCTGACCTTAAGATAGCGTAAGCTCATTTTTGAAGTGAGGTACATGTAGGACTCTCGATTATTTTAAATCTCCGTTTCTAAAGACACCATGAAGTAATACATGTGTTAAATGAGGTTATTCACATTTTCACAGATTGGATGTCAGTTACCAATGTTCTTGCACTTATTGAGACGAAACCCAGACCACATGTTAACAGTGAAGCAGCTGGTACATTTGCTTAAGCCTGAATTTAGTCCTGAAGGGTCAAACAGTCGTTCCCTAGAGAACAAAGTGTATGCAGCATTTGTAAAATACATGAGGGAAGTAGCAAGTAAGTATATTAAACCCAACATTCATGACAACATCAATACAGAGAAAGTGTGTGATTCTTTTTACCCCACTAAAGTTTGTCTGTGAACAATGTCTATTGCAAAAATAAATGTATGCTGCAATTTCTTTTCAGGCGGAAGAAGACATGGATTGTCATTATCAAGCATCTTAACATTTGTGACTGGCACAGATGAGGAACCTGTTCTTGGTTTCCATATTCATCCTAGCATTCAATTCCATGAGGTGCAAGATTCTTTTTTGCCCTCTGCAAACACCTGTATTGGCTGTCTCAGGTTGCCAAGGCCAGCACTGAATGTACAGCTACCTGCCACTGAAGTGCTTTTCTCTTTATATGATATGGCATTTCTTAACACATTTTTTGGCACTAAGTAAATAGCAGATTTTATGTCTGGATCATAGTTATTATTTCTGTTTGGTTTTGGTTGTTGGCAACAGCAAATGTTCTGCACAATAATTAATACAAATATTAAAAAATGCCAATTTTAAAAATAGTACTATAGATGTCAAGAGCATAGAACAAGGTATTGTGATATTCATTACAAAGGACTATTAATATATTATATATATCTGACCATATTCGCAAGAATATGCCTGCAGGTTGTCGTCACGGCTGGCTCAGGTGAATGGCCCAGTCCATGGACTATCTGCTGGTGGCTTGCAGGGGGGGCAGGGGAGGGTGTCTCATACGGACACCTCCTCTTATTTAGACTTGGCCATTTGAGTGACAAATAATGAGTTTCTTGAGTTGTTTTAGCTTGCTTGAATGTTCTTTGTTGACATGGCCCCCGGCTAGAGACACCCCTGTCACGTGCTTGCGTGGGGGGATTCTCCTAGCCACAGGGTGGTCAGAACACTCCTGGCCACTGGGACTGTCCTAGAGTCAACTGCGGACATGCTCTGCGAATACAGTCAGATATACATTGAAGATAATAGGTTTATCACTGAAGAAATTGTTGCAGTTTAAGAATTTCAATATACAATGTACATGTACATATTATTTCATGGAGAAACTCAAACTCGGAAAAAAATCACTTTGGAGGTGGAGTGGTCACATTTAGATATGCCTCAATGTGACACTGTGATGTTGTTAGTGAATTCATACATGAAAGGAGCTCAGTCACAGTATTTTGAGTTATGTTGGCCATTAGCGAAATTACCGTTTAACTCAAGGAAACCTGAAAAATAAGACTTCACAAACTTAAGATAGAAAAACACCACCAAGACAATAATATACCACAAAGAAACAAGGATGGTTAAATATAGAAGACTAACACGGATTGCAAACTTTTCAAACTGTTTAGCCGTGACTGTGCTCCTTTAATGTGACAGCATGCTGTTAGTGAGTTCACATGTGCCAGTCAGAACTTGGCTGTGTTGCCATGTAAGACCCACAGACTGGCCCTTGCTCACTATTGAGTCTCCGGTAGTGGTTAGAGCATCCGACTAGATCATGGAGGGTCGGGTTCAAATCCCATCTGGGAGTCAGATTTTTCCCGAGTTTGTGTTTCTCCATGTATTTAAATTCGATATTTGTTCTTTTAATATACACTTTATTTCATCATGTTGTGAAGAACTTTATATAATGACGTCTATGATATTCAAAAAAGTGCTTCTTGCTTTTTATTTTACTCCCTTTCATAAAGTGCTTGCATTAAGCCAATGAAACAAACAGCACTATTTTACTAAGTATTGATAATTAGAAGAAAACAAAAGATTTATTAGGAACTAAAACTATTTAGTACTACATTATGCTCATTGGTTGAGTGGGAGCACTTTGAAAAATTCAAAAAAATAGACTTTTATTGGTGTTTTTATTCTGTGGTACATGTGATTAATAAAGATCGCTTAAATACATGGTAATATTGTCAATTATGCATCTACTGTTGTCTCAGTTACTGTACAAAAAATATGTGGTCAAGAACTGCATTACTGCAAAAGTAAAGACAATTGGATCAATGACTGCAAGACTATAGAAGTACTAGTTTAGGTGGGTATAGTGCTCGCTCTGATTTTAATTTGTTTTGTTTCATCAGCATTTACTCCTACATTAAGCCTAGCTTTTGAGCAACTTGCCCTTCATCAGGGCAAATGGCCAAATTCTACGTTGGAAGGATAAGAATAACAGAATACTAAGGAGGGCACAAAGGAATGAAGTCAAGCATGTGACATAAGATAGACATAAACATAAGACATCCACATAACGCTTAGCATAGGCAAAGTCAATAGGGAAAGTAATCTTGAGGGAACGATGATGATGATTATTATTGTTATCATTAGCAACAAAGAAAAACACCATCCTTTTGTCCCATGAAGTCTCACAGGATACATTTTTCTTTGCTTTCATTCACTTATGCTTGCATCATAGTGAACGCCAGGCTTAATAACACTACAGTCACTCCAGAGTAGTGTGTGTCATATTAAAAAATGGCTTCACAATTGGAATACGCAATTTTTGTCAAGATTTTGTGCTATCATTGACATGAATAATAACACCATTATCATGCCCAATTTTTCTGGTTTTATCCTACTCTGGCCCTGTACATCCCATTTTAGTTAAAAATCTGATAATATGCTGTGCAATCTCACAGGAAAACAGTTTATTACATGTGTAGAACTTGGTTTACCAGGTCCAAGGCATCAATGTAAATGTCTATACCCATGTCTGTAGAGGGTTTCAATGGATCTATTTCCTGTTGAAGAATCTGCAAAACCTCATCCTGTTTGTGTATCTCGATTGGAGATATTGTGACATTATTATCACTGTCATCAAATGGGGAAGGTCCCTGTGGGTAATGGCCATAGAATACCAGGTCATCTGGGTCTTCATCAAGGCCACCATGTGATAGCGGATTATCATCATGAAGCATTCCATTCATCCACATTTGATATGGAGACCAACTGTTAGCAGTTCTGATACCATGATGATTGAAGGTTTCCTGGTACTCATGAAGTGCTTTATTAAGTCTTGGAAGAAATACAAAATGCAGTGCAAACATGTTCGTAGGATCTTCAATGTTTAAATTCCCAGAATCCTCTAAAGCATAGAACAGATAATAAAAATAGTGCATAACGTAACGAAACACATCCCTCCACAGCCGTTCTATTCTTTGGTTGTGGGTGGAAGGCCCAGCAATGAAGCTGCCCCTACCTGCCCCTCTTGCATCTACTATGGCATCGCAAACCAAAACGTTTTCGACCCCCCTGTCAACACGAATGCGGGAAGGCCACAGTCCATCTTTCTCAACAGCATCTAAAAAAAGGGATAGTACAGTTTCTGATAGGTTGTTTGGACTGCAATGAAGAAACATTATTCGTCTAGAAAAGCCATCTATGCAGCCATGAACAACTAGCCCCCAGCGAATGAGAGAGTGGTGCCCATCAAGGTGCCATAAGGAATTAGGCCAAGGCACGAGGTAAGTCCTTCGTGTTACAACTGCACCCCAGCGCAATGCTGCATTTTCAGGATCTAGCCTTGCCATACTCTCACGTACTCTACTCCTTTGTACTCTCAAACCTTTTGACCTCAAGTACCCAGTAATGTATGACTGCCCTGTTGTTTTGCCATGTTGATTCATGTATTCTGATACTATGTTATCTAACTCTCCATCAGACATCAAGCTGAAATCACTCATAGATTTTAGACCATACTCTTGAACTCTCCTGTAGATAGTCCATCGCGACACCCCCAATATATCCGCTATTTTCTGCCACGAAAAACCGAAACCTCTAAGGTCCACTAGCATTTCTTGTGGAATTTTAAATGATGGACGTCCAGCTCTTCCTGTGTACATAGAGGCAACTAACACTTGAGCAACAGAAGTTGGCCTGTTGTTTAGATCTAAATTTCTCTCCTGCAAGCATTGGAAAACATCATAAAAAGCACTTGCAAGGGAGCTCCATGTATCCTGGAAGTCATTATCATTTTCAGCCAAGGTTCGAAGCAAGCTAATCGTTTGATCGACAACCGTCTGCGTTTGCAAGCTATCTGAGGAGCAGTTTTCATGTAAAGACTGTTCTGCTTTGTCCAGAACTGTGTGAAGAAATGTTGATAGGTCCTCGTCAGCATTAAAATCTGATTGTAAAGACATTATTATGAATCATGAAGGCAAGACAAGTGCTCGTTGTTTTTCAAAATGGCGGGCGATAAAGGCCAGTGAGAATTCTATGAAGACTGGGGACAAATTTGTTTCGGTCAACCGCTGTGCAATGAATCTTTGAACGAAAATAAATCGCTTTGAACGAAATGGAAAATGTTGAACGCAAAATGTGCTGTTGAATTGAAGAAGCAATCGCATTGAATGCAAAATCGGATGCTGAACCAAAAAATACCGTATTGAACCAAAATTTATTCGTTGAATTGAACTAAAATAGGCTCTTTGAATTGAAATATTCCTTTATTGAATATTGCTACAATCGGCTTGCCATATAATAGCTAATATCAAAGAACACAGCAATGTCAAGATATTTAACACACATCACCCCTATTATGACAAATAAAATACAAACTCTGCAATTTTGAAATAAGCCAATTCTAGAGTATTGTTGCATGGTCTGGGGTAATTGTACCATTGTGGGAGTCTTCAAAGAGTTTTAGGACTACAGAAACGATGTGCTACGCTAGTTTTGGACACAGATATTGATGAAAACTCTGTCAAGCTTTTTAACAAACTAGATTGGCTGCCTAAAGACAACATTATACGTATTAGGAAGCTTTATATGCTTCATAACATAAATCAAGGACATTGCCCCACTTATTTTAATCAATACATTGAATATATATTAAGCAATTCCTACAATTATTACACGAGATCAGTTTCCAATAACAATATAACACAACCAGCTTGTAAAAGGAACTCTGGCCTCAGAACATTTCACTCAAGCACTTGTCGTTTGTGGAACACTCTTGATCCAAAACTTAGTTCACTCTCCCTTACATATTTTAAAAATTACTTATTTAAACTCTACTGTGATAAGAATTCTTTTGTTGATCTTATTATGATTTGTAAAACCTTCTAGTTTTATTCGTAGTTAATTGATCAATATCGTTATATTAGTTGTTCATTATATAAATTTAGTAGGAGGTATGTTTGCCAGATTGTAGGTCAGTTTTTGATTAATTTTCTCTTGTATTTACTTCAAGGGCCATTAGGTTATCACTTTAGTTACTCGGTCAAATGTCACCCTCTCCAATAAAGTCTACTTACTTACTTACTTAGGTAGATTATTCTGATAGTTAATTAATTTGATTGATACATTTTATTACTTTTAATTGTAAGAGGGCCATTATGAAAACTACTGGGTGACCAGTAATCAATGTATGTCAGTTTTTTATTAATTTTCTCTTGTATTTACTTCGAGGGCCATTGGTTATCACTTTAGTTACTCAGTCAAATGTCATCCTCTGCAACAAAGTCTACTTACTTAATCATTCTACCTAATCATTCTAAGCAACATATGGCAATCTGCGGTCTTTACTTAAACTTAGGTAGCATGGAAAGCTGTAAAACTCTTGAACAAAAGCTCATCTTTCAAACCGGCAGTCTAAATCCCACAGGGATCAACGAACGCTTTTCGTTTCACTAATTTATTCATGTCTTTCTCGTTGCCATGTTCCCACCAATAGCATAGCTCCATTTTCTGCCTTTAAAAGCACACACAACCCACAATTCCTCTATTCGCTCTGACAAAGGGCTAACACTTGAAATGTCAGCTTTTGTAATCGTTATGGTGGCCAATTTACCATTTCAACTTTGTTGATATATATACAAATTATTCAGTAATCAATGTGTTTTACCCTCATTAAATGAAGTTTTCTTCTTCTTCTTCTTTTCTTTCAAGGCTAGTTTACTATGAACAAAATTTAATGTCACAATGACAATTTGACTAGGGATTTCCTCAAGTTAGTAAAGAACAAAAGAGGGCAGCTCTACTGGGAGGAAGTGTGAATAGATCAATTCCTCAAGATAAAACAAAAAGCTAAAAATATGTTATTTTGTATAGTACTGTGACCCACTTGCTCTGCACATGGTTGAAATATTTACAGATTGACTGGACTTTAACACATACATTAAGATTAAATCCTTATATTCATAGGATATTCCACAGCAAAAGAACAACATGACTGTGGTGTTTTGATCAGTATGGTAGGTTATGCAGGTAGCTTACACTTCTGAAGTGGCATTTTTTCCAGATGATTACTTTGGCTACAGATCATGATAATGATTTAATCATTTTAATTGTAGTCAAAGGTAGTGATTTTATTTTAAAGAAGCTCTTTGCCTTTGACACAATTTATCCATTCTGGAAGTAAACTGTGGGAAAAATTGGGCAAAGTCGACTGAATATGCAAGCTGTACCTCTAGCTGCTAGTATTATCTGAGCCCCTTAAGATCTTACCCAGCCAGCCAGAGGTACAAGACCAAAACAAAAACTGAATGCAAACATATTCTTGAAAAGAGTGTTTCAAAGGAAAGTTAGACAAATTTGGTGTAGAAAAGTTAAACATTAAGCACCATGGTAAAAAATTGGGCAAAATTGACTAAATATACAAACTGTACCACTAGCCAGAAGTATTTTCTAGGCCCCTTCAGATCCTACCAGCAAGAGGTAAAAGAACAAATTTTAAAAAATAAATGTTTATGCAGGTGTAAAATTTAGTAAAATTGCTTACAATTTCTTGTCTCTTTCAACGCCACATCACAAACAAAACAGCTCTCTGGCAAAAAAAGTAATGGTATTTTGAGCTGAATTGGACACAAATTTAAGAGGGCAAGCCATAAGTTCACTGTAACATTCTACCAGCATAAACAATGGTGTATTAATCATACATCTATCATGCCTATAAAGTTCTAGTTGAAATTTGCATTCTATATGTTAAGTTGTCTTTGCTGCAACTATTATTATAATAAGTTCAGTTTTTTATCTTTTCTGATTTGAAAACAGGATTTTGTATCCTTTCAAGTAAAGTTCCACTTACTAGTGTACCATAAAATAAGGACTATGAAAAAACTCTACCTTGTTTTTGGATCTTTTCCTTTTTCAAAGGAAAAGATAAGTAGTACATGTATCCTTATTTCAAGTGAAATTTCTCTCGTTAATGTATCTTAAAATAGGAAATAATTCCCAGTTTTAAGAAGTGCTCTTCTTGTTTTAGGACATTTTGTGGCCTTATTTCAAGATCGAGAGACTCTGGTCTCAAGAGCTTAATTACAAACAAGATTCCTTTGTCGTCTTTTAAGGAATAAACTAAATACTTTATCCGCGAGTTTGAAAATGCTTTCGCCAGAAAAAGATTTCATTCACACGAATCCTCTCCCGGATACAGGTGCATAGCTGGACAGTTCACCAAAGAAATTTCCCGGGTTATCTATTTCCACGATATGAAGATAGAAGAAGCCAACAATTTTGGTCTGGTACTTACTTATCGATTGATCTATAGAAGATGATTTTACTGTCCACCATCACCAAATTTGCTACAATCAAATGAACAGCAAGAGTCCCTCATGGTGGGCAGTGGTCGTCCAGACTTCCCTGGCCATGACAAAATTCTTCGTATTAAGGCCTGTGCCTCCTGAAACAGAATAACCGCAGCTTCATTGGGCGAATTTACATCCAAAAGTAATAGCAAAGACGCGTACGCCTTCGAGATTCAAAAAGGCCCCTAAAAATATAACCAGCAAAATTGTTTTTGAATAAACCAAATAAGCATATTTCAAAGACAAAGAGGTGAAAGTCGGCACTAAACACAGGGCACAGGGCTTAAAATAGCATCCCTTTAGAAAAAGTCGCTCGATTTGTACCGCTTAATCACACCAGCAGTCATCAGCATGAACTTATCTTCCCTCCAAACGCAAGTTTGTCATGGTTTTCACGACGACTGACCTCCGAGAATTCCTTTGTGAAACGGGTCTAAGAAAGGTTGATAAACGTTTGTTTGTTTCCTAATTCACCAAGGTTAGAATACAGGACTAGATACTTACCGACCATTCAACTTCGATAGCTTGCTCCGCACTGAGGGCAGTGGTAACAGATTTTGAATTATTTGCAATGTGAGACAAACCAATCTCTTGGTGCTGATCATACATTCCGACAATCACGGGCTCATTCTCCTGGGGGCGCTCAGAACTTCAAACTATTTCTCGGGTTTTGTAGTAGCATCCATACGTATGAAAAGATTTAAAAAGCAAGAAAGAGGAAAAGTTTAGGCAAGAATTCCATATTAACCCATACATTGATTATGCATTCAGTCTCAGTTGTTCAATGAAAACAATAGCGAGAACAATAGAACTCCGTTTTCAAAATTTTGATTTTTTTTTCTGTCGTTTTTGAAACAGGGTAAATTCGGCGCATTTTGGCTTTGCAAAACGAAAAATTTAATTCATTTTCCAGAGGTTTTTAATTTTGAAATATAATTGAATGTTCAGTTTTGCGTTGAAAGTGTATGGTTGGCCGAAAAATAATATCAAGGCTATTGTCAGGGAAGCTTGATGAAATGCTTGGGGGTAACCTTACGATGAACCAGCTTCCTAGTCAGGGGGCGAGGGGGGACCGGGGGAGGGAGGGTTTCGGATACTCCCTGTCAATTCAGACTAAGGAATCCAGTATAAGCTGCGGCTGGGTGGGCCACGCTGGTACACACAGACTACAGACTCGTTGTGCAGCCGTTGACTACCATGGTTTTCGTTCTCGGATTCAACTCTTGAACTGTTAGGTACAATTTAATCTCAACAGTAACTAAACCTCAGAAGGCAGGTTCTCGAAGGTTCTTTAATGGTGTCATCGCATGTCTTTCGTTCAAGAAAGAAGGTAATACGCTTTAGAAAGCTTGAACCTCTTTGAAACAATTTATAAGCTTTAACAGAAGAAAGCCTCTTTATAAAGAAATTGTTAAATTCTTTTCGATCTTTCTGTAAAAATTATGACAGTCATAGAACTAGAAGGCCAAACACACAGTTCAGCCAGCGGAAGTATATTTTTCTACTGTCATTCATAACGAAACAATGTTCTAACTTCACGTAAAACAAAATACATGTCTTATTATCTCTTTCATTGCTCGTCTTACTTCACTTATCTTCTAACAGGAAAGAAACGGGTCAATGAACCAGAGTCACCGTTGTCAACCAAGCAAGAAAATACGACGGAGGTGATCTTCTGTCACCAATAAAAACTGTCATGATACTGTATCGTAAGTAACAAACACCTAATGCTAATTGAACCCACAGTCCACTATACTCTGCCTTTTGTATCGCAACATGTTTAGTGAAAAAGAATGATTTGACTGTTATTGTTAATTCGTGTTGCTCCACAGTAATATAAACAAGGAAGAATTTCAAAGCCATTTCTGCCTTATGGTATCAAAGTTAACGAAATATGCTGATAACCTCAAGAGTTCCTTTTAACAACTGGTAGAAATCCTTAAAAGAAGAAGCTTGTCAACTGTAGGGTCTAAGCGTGCGGAATGCTTTTTTTTCTGTTTTTCGTCTTTCTCATTCAATCCATCATTAGGGTGTCCTTTTGTGTTGTCGCTGCTTCTCATCGTTCGTTAGTATTTTTTCGCTGCTCAGTTAGCTTCTGTTGTTTCTATGTCACGTATCTTCGTTAATTAGTTTCTTTCGTAATATAGGCGCTAATTGCACTTTAGCTAGTCGTTTTCGCATATATAAATTAGTTTTTCTCAAGTTCAGAGTTTTTTTCTGCCGTTAGTCATACAGTAGCTCGCTTTGAGCAGTTACTCCAGTTCATCTTATTTTCGCCTTTTGGCAGTTTATATTCGTCCAGCAGTTTCGTCCAGCAGTTTCGTAGAAATCGTAACAATGTAAGTATTGTCATTTCAAGTTTGTTCAGTTCGTTCAGTGTAATTCTTTCTTGTCACTTTTATTAGTCAATTGTTGTAATTTCGTATTCATTTATTGTTTTAAGTTTCAACCCACATACCGTCAACATCATTCGTACCGAATAAATACGTCTTTATCATCGTGGTGTTGTGAGGTTACGATTACTGCAGTTACATTAACTATTTAAGTGTGATCATGAATAATGATCAGAAACGCAGAGAGGAAAATAATGAGTCAATAAATAGGCAATTTTTTGGTCAGAAGTTCTTTTCAGACTAATGACCAACCAGGCACTTTTAAATGCGCTCGTGCACGATGCAAAACGTGTCCTTTCATTCACAACACTGAGAAAATATCGGGACCCAAACGATCCATTAAGATCACCGATCACTTCACGTGCACCTCCGCCAATGTAATCTATTGTATAACTTGCACTTATTGCAAAAAGATTTACATCGGCGAAACAGGTAGAAGACTAGGTGACCGATTCCGAGAACAACTTCGCGACGTGGAGAGGAATGACAAGGACACATCGAAACCAGTCGCTGGACATTTTAATTTACCTAACCATTCTAAGCAACACATGGCAATCTGCGGTCTTTCCTTTCACTTAGGTAGCACGGAAAGCCGGAAAACTCTTGAACAAAAGCTCATCTTTCAAACCGGCAGTCTAAATCCCACAGGGATCAACGAACGCTTTTCATTCCACTAATTTATTCGTGTTTTTCTCGTTGCCATGTTTCCACCAATCACATAGCTCCTTTTTCTGCCTTTAAAAGCCCACACAACCCACAATTCCCTATTCGCTCCGACGAAGGGCTAACGCTCGAAACGTCAGCTTTCATAATCGTAACGGTGGCCAATTTACCATTTCAACTTTGTTGATATATTCAAATTATTTCATTAATATAGTTACTTTCTTTTTGGTTTAACGGTTGACAGGAAAATTTCCTCAGCAAGCTTTTGGTGCTAACGGAAAAGAAAATCCGACTGTGACAATCAAAACAGCAAATTACTTCTTGGTACTGAAATCTGTTAAAATTCTCTGTAGCACAAATGCCTTTAACTAAATTAGTTCTCACGGCAATGTGTGATTAATCGAAATAGAAAGGAAGATAGGTTCCATCCGATAAGAACGAAAAAGAAATGAGATACCAGGTAAGATCTCCCGCCCAAATTTCTATCATAAAAGCTAGGACTGAGTATCTATAAACTGAAAGAATGACGGATTTAGAGTATTTTCAAGTTGGTCATTACGATAATTGTTCATTTTCTCCATACATAATTATCCTCGTCTGTTCAGTTATCCTTCTTTGTGGATTCCAGTTAGGTGTCTTTTTTACTACCTTACGAAATATAATATCTGGTGGTTTTCCTCCGTTTGAAGGCTAACTTTCGGACTCAGAGGAAACAACTCAAAATGCTGTTTGCTCTCCCTTATGCTTGTGATGGAGAAGACTTCATTTGAATCTCTGAAACGAAAAACAAAAGAGACAAAACAAAACAAAACCAAAGGAATCACCACAACCAATTGGGTTAAACCGCGATTTTTCTTGTTTTTCTCCCCTTCCTCCATTCCACTAAAAAATTGTCTTCTTTTTCTATGCCGAAAAGCGTTAGTTCACTGTTAGTCTATGCCTCTATTATTTCTTACATACAGCAATTGTCAGTTGAGTGTCAAAAGTTGGTTTTGCTTGACTTTGCTTCCTGATTGGTAAGTAAACCAGTCGCCCCCATGTCTCCACAAATCAGATGCAAAACTAACACCAATTCGGAAATTCCGGGTGAAAGATCCTGGACGAGTGACAAATCGAGGGGGAGGGGGGAAAGGGAAGAAAAACCAGAAGCATTAAGAACATTAACACTTATCGCAATGACCAACTTGAAAAACTTCGGAATCATTTTTTTCCGTCTATAGATAATTAATTTTTTTTTTTGGTAGAAATTTTGAGGTGGGAGAACTAACGATGTATTTCATCTAATTTTTGTTCTTATCTGTTGGAACCTGTTCTCCTTTCTATTTCGATTTATCACACATTACCATGAGAGCTAATTTAATTATAGGCATTCGTACTCCAGATAATTTTAACAGATTTGACCGAGAACTAATTTACGTTTTTGATTGTCACTATATCAGTCAGACTGTCTATCCCGTTAGCACCAAAAGTTTGCTCAGGAAATTTGCCTGTCAACTGGAAATAATGAGATTGATGCATTGTCGAATTGAGATAAGATCTTTAATTAATATAAAACTAACCTCGTCAGTAGGAAACCACTTTAGAAACCTACAATGCTTTCTGCCCCAAGCTAAAGATAACTGAAGTGAAATCGAAATCGTTCTGATTTTCCCTTTCTGACTCATTATTTTTACTCTCTGTGTTTCTGATCATCACTCATCAGTGATCACACGAAAATAACTAACAAACTTCTTTTAATTGTTAAAACGAATTCCAGAGGTTATCTGCAGATTTCGTTAAACTGACTGTGCGTTTTATTTTCCTGGAGAAATCAGGAGAGATGTCGTTGCCTATGTCGCCAAAACTTGTCTCCAATTTTAGACTGATCCGCCAGCCAGCTTGAAGCTCATTTGACAGCTGACAAAATTTGTGTTAAAGTTTACATACGTTAAGTAAACCATTCGTCAGAAATTTCCTTTCCCTTAATGTCTTTTGTCTCATTATTGCTCTTTGTTTATACTCGAAACTTGCACTACTTTCCATTTTAGACATTTCCACTAGTTGCCAAAACGAAGTCCAGAGGTAATCTAATTTCATTTAGCTTTGCCCTGCGTTTTGTCTCGGAGAAAACAGGAGAAATGTCGTTGCCTATGTCGCAAAAACTTTTCGCCAATTTTAGAGTGATCCGCTAACTTGAAGCTCAGTTGACAACAGACAAATTTGAGTTGAAGTTTACATAGTTTAAGTAAACCATTCGTTAGAAATTTACTTTCTCTTTATACCCCTTGTCTCGTTAATATTGCTCTTTGTATATTTTTTATTTCCATTTCAAATATCTACATTTGCTTTCAATGCCACGTTTAATCACAAATTGAAAAAAATACACACATTTGTATTCACTTTTGCCTACAATGACACTTTTTCAGATTGAAACTCCATCCGTCGTAGTTTTCTCCCACAACTCTTCTGTTATTACGGCACTGAGGTAGGTCTTGATTTCAGGCAAAATGAATACGTTATGGCGATTATTTGCAATCTCTCAATTACTTCCTTAGCAGCTGCTACCGGGCCAACATAATTTAATATTGAAACTTTGTCTTGAAAAATTAAATCATCTTGGGTCCTTACCATAGAAAATCGTATTTCAGAAATGCTGCTTCCCGCACCGTAAATTGCTCTTACTTGTCTCTCGACTGATACCATAGAGCAAAAAAGGCTTTGAAATTCTGTTCCCATCCACTTTGAATTGCTCGTGAAACTCTGACAGTAGCTCCCTTTGACTGGCAACCGACTCATGTGCTGCTGGAAATGAAAAATGGTAGTGAAAACGGAGAGCAAACAGTTACTTTCCAAGACTTGCGATGCCCAGCAGGCTTGACGAGAGAAATACACGAACACCTGATTTATCTTTCAGTGTTCAACATTTTCCTCTCCGTAGTGGCATGTGTTGGGAATGTACTGATTTTAGTCGCCCTTAGCAAAGAATCTTCTCTTCATCTGCCGTCTAAACTTTTGTTCCGTTGTTTGTCGACAACCGATCTCTGTGTTGGAATCATTGTAGAACCTCTCAATATTGCCTATTTAATGACCCTGGTTCATGAGGACTGGGGTCTCTGTCGGTTCTTAGAAGCCGTCTCATTTTTGGTGGGCTATCTCGTGGCGGCAGTTTCTTTACTTACATTGACTGCAATAAGCGTAGATAGACTTCTCGCTCTGTTGCTGGGTTCTAGTTACAGACAAATTGTAACTTGCAAGAGAACTTATGTGGTCATTGCAAGCATTTGGGTTTATTCCGGTGTTGCCACAGCATCATACCTAAAGAGCTATCTTATAACCTTTTGGTGCGGGCGTGTCACCATAACATTATGTGTCATTATCTCTATCATATCGTACACAAAGATCTTTGTTTCTTTTCGGCGGCAACAAATGCGTGTTCATTTTACTGTGCAGCAACACGAACAACAACAGTCAAATCATTCTTTTTCACTATACATGTTACGATACAGGAAGGCAGTCTATAGTGCACTATGGGTTCAATTAGCATTAGGTGTTTGTTACTTACCATACAGTATTATGACAATTTTGATTGGTGACAGAAGACCACCTCCGTCGTATTTTCTTGCCTGGTTGACAACGGTGGCTCTGGTTTATTTTAACTCTTCATTGAATCCGCTTCTTTACTGTTGGAAGATGAGTGAAGTAAGACGAGCAATGAAAGAGATAATAAGATATGTATTTTGTTGTACGTGAAGTTAGAACACTACTTCGTCACGGAGTCTTATTCTTAGTAAAATTTTGCATTATAAGGAAAGCAAAGATGCTGAATGTGACAGTAGAAGAATATATCTCCCTTGGCTAAACTGCGTGTTTGGCTTGCTAGTTCTGTGACTGCCGTAATTTTTTCCAGAAAGATCGAAAAGAAGTTAACGATTTCTTTTTAAAGGGGCTTTTCTTCTTTAAAAGCTTATAATTTTTTTAAAAAAGGTTAAGCTTTCGATGTCGTATTATTACCTTCTTTCTTGAA
This sequence comes from Stylophora pistillata, assembly GCF_964205215.1. Lineage (NCBI taxonomy): Eukaryota > Metazoa > Cnidaria > Anthozoa > Scleractinia > Pocilloporidae > Stylophora > Stylophora pistillata. The sequence goes on from NC_142524.1 coordinate 15,002,600, forward strand.
CGAAAGACATGCGAGGACACCATTAAAGAATCCTTGAGAACTTGCTTTCTGAGGTGGAGCTACTTTTGAGAATAAAGTGTATCTAACAGTTGAATAGTTTAATCCCAAAACGAAAACCAGGATATGTAGTCTGTGTGTACCAGCGTGGCCCACCTAGCCGTAGGCTCGATTTCCGCCGCTCTCTCGAGTCCGGTTTTTTTCGTTCCTCCACGTGAAGAGAAGAGTGGATTCGGGGAGGAGCGCGGGCTCCGGCTCCCGAACAGCGGCTGGTACTCGAACCTAACCCAGCCGCAGCTTGTACCGGTTTCCTTGGCATGAATTGACAGGGAGTATCCTAAACCCTCTTCCCCTCCCCCCCCCCCACCTCCCCTGCTGACTGGTGTGGGATTAGTCCTTAATCCTCTTACCTAGCAACCGCGCTCGACTTATAAATATCCTGATGTGATTATACAACAGTTCTTTTGACCTCAGGCCTTGGTCTTGTAAGCTCCTCATCCCATTAAATGTATAGCTTTAAATATATACTTGGCCTCCACTCTTCCTTTCGCCTCCGATAATCGCTCAACTGGGAAGCTGGTTCATTGTAAGGTTACTTCGAGGCATTTCATCAAGCTTCCCTGACAATTCGCTGGTACCCGTTTATATTCTTGGGTAGAGAGAGACACTGTGAGAGTAAACTGAGTGTTTTGCCCAATAACATATCACATTGATCCGACCAGATCTTGAGGCCAGACCTCTCGACCCGCAGTCCAGCACACTTGCTACTTGTGAAGTACCAATATTTAATTGTCAAGTTTTTTTTATGTAATTTTCCAATTCTTTCTCTCTCGCCTTATTATTTAAAAAGCAAACAAGGCGACGAATGAAACGATGATTTTGGACTTTTTATCATCTTTTCCATCCTTCCCATTTCTCTGATTCCTTTCCTCTGTCACGCTGTTTCTCCAGAGCGGTTGCGTGACGATAGATTGGCCAAACTTCCTCAGTCACCGGAGTTGTTTGCCGAGTTTATCACTGCTGCCTGTGTTATTTGTTTAATTTAAACTACGATGGCGTGAGGTTATATAATAAAAGCGCGATATTAATATGTGTTAGATATGTAAAGAAGAGATGCGCGCAGAAATTACCGAATGCCCGCTCCCAGAGCCGTCACGCATGCTTGACTGAATCGAAATATGGCCTCCAATTTGAATTGCCATTGTTTTGGACCTACCTCTCACATGTGATTATCCTTTTGTGTTTCCACGTCAAGACGAGGCTAGTAACTCCAAAACAATGGTAATTCAAATTGGACGCCATATTTCGGTCACCCGTTGTAATTTGCATTTTTAACCTTGTTTTTTTTGTCTCCCGTTTGCAAACGAAGTGATCAAATCCCAAAAGATCCGTTACTTTGATTTGTCCGCTGGCCTTTTCTGTACAGTTTTTCTGATGAAAAATTTGTTTCCATATCCCACGCAGTCCGACAGAGCTGAATAACGTATACGCATGCGCCAGGTTTTGCCGCGGAAACACGGATTTTGAGTCGTTCGCATGGTTGATTTCCTATTCTGTTGTTTCGAGGCGTCGGTTTCCTTGCCCCTTTTCTTTTACAGAACAACCTCCAAAAATTTGGTACACCCCCTAAAAATTTTCAAAAATTAATTTTCGCCTTTAAACTTTTGAAAATAGGAAACTAAAAAAAGTGCCTTCGACGAAAACAGAGTTCCTGGGTTTTAAAGGTCAGCCCTTATTATCGCTAAATTTTAGACCTAGGACACTTCAGCCCGCGTTTTTGACCGCATACCTGCTGACGTAGCATTTCATTATTCAGCTCTGTCACGCAGTCCTTGTGTGATTGTTGTCACGTAGTATCGGCAGGCGTTACAAGATGGAAACCACACGACAATCGTAATTTTTCGCTGTTGGTAATCTTTGAACTCCGCATTTTGCAACGAAAATTAACTTTTCTTCTTTCTTGCTTTTTTAATCCTTTCATAATTCATGGGTTGAATGGAAAAATCAGAGAAATAGTTCAAAATATTGAGCGCCTCCGGGAGAATGAGCCCGTGATTGTCGGAATGTGTGATTAGCACCAAGCGATTGGTTTCTTTCACATTTGCAAAAAATTCAAAGTTCGTTATCATTGCCCACAGGCAGTTTGCGCGACCTGGCTAAGGTGATCGGGTGAACGGTCGGTAAGTTTCTAGCCGTGTATTTTAGTCTGGGTGAATTAGGAAACAAAAAATGTTTATGAGTCTGTCTGAGACCCGCGTTTCATAAAAACTCTCGGAGTTCAGTCGTAGTGGAAACCTTAATCGACAAACGTGTGTTAAGAGGGAAGATAAGTTCAAGCTGTTGGCTGCCGGTGTGGTTTAGCGATATAAATCGAGCGGCGTTTTCTAAAATGTTCCTAATTTGTGCTGTGTGCCCTGTGTCTAGTACCGACTTTCACCTTTTTGTCTTTGAATTTATTGCTTGTTTGGTTTATTCAAGAATGCTTAAGCTTATAAGGGCTTTTTGAATTTCGAAGGCGTACGCGTCTCGGCTACTTTTGGATGTAAATTAGCTCAATGAAGCTGTGCTTATTCTGTTTCAGGAGGCACAGGTCTTATAACGGAGAATTTTGTCGTGGCCAGGGAAGTCTGGACGACCACTGCCCACCATGAAGGACTCTTGGTGCTCGTTCGACAGTGCGGGCAAATTTGGTGATGGTGGAAAGTAAAATCACTCTTGTACATCAATCGATAAGTACCAGACCAATTTTGTTTTGCTTTTATCTACATATAGTGGAAATAGATAACCCGGGAAATACCTTTTGTGAACTCTCCAGCTGTTTCTTTATAACGAATATGAACTTATGTAGAGTGTCATCCTTTAACTACTAAAGTTACTGTCTACACATGCAATGATTACAATATAGCCCACTTAGGCAACAAAATTCCCTACTATGGGCTCTTATCTACAGCCACAAAAATAATTTGTCTTTGTATTTGAACTGAATGTTGGTGGTGTACTACTGGATGCAGTCAATGCCACCACTGAGGGAAGTCACCCAACATTCATATCAGTTTGTCTAGGCCTAAACAAAGATTGCCACTATACCTTTGTACAATCATTGAATCTTTTCTCAGTTGAATCTTCTCTGTCTACAGCTTCATTTTCAGATGTTGCTTTTCCTTGTTGAAATAATAGCAGTTTTGTTACGGTGGGATGGGTGGGATTTATTGGGTGGACTACTCGCATGGTTCGCATAATGTTCCGTTCTAGTCCTACCTTACTGCGGTAATGCAGTGAAAATGGTTAGAGAAACAAATTTAACAGAATTAGAGACTTAAAAAAAAACAACAACAAAAATCACTTCTTTAGAAACCTGCTTGCTGTATTAACATACATTGTACAACTGCCAGAAATTGAAACAGGCCAGTTGAATGACCAAATAGGAGTAACTCATTGGTATATTTAATGTAAACTTCAGCATAAACATAAATAAAGACATTCACATATAATAAGGACAGTTAAAATGACTTACATCAAGAGGCATATGGTATTTCGCAGACTGGACTGGACTGGACTGGACTGGACTAGTAAAACGCGGACTAGTAAAGCGTGGACTAGTAAAGTGCGGACTAGTAAAGTGCGGACTAGTAAAGTGCGGACTAGTAAAACGCGGACTAGTAAAATGCGGACTAGTAAAACGCGGACTAGTAAAACGCGGACTAGTAAAACGCGGACTAGTAAAACGCGGACTAGTAAAACGCGGACTAGTGAAACGACAACGACAAAAAAAACAATTTCATACGAAGGCGATCATAAGACTTAATGGCAAGCCAATTTAGTAAGTGACAATCCCTGTTTGACTTTTCAGCTGCAAATGGGTTTGACATGCGCCAGATACAAACAAATTTATAAGTTTAGGCTAAGAAAGAATTTTATTCAGCACCAGTTCAAAATTCTAAAATACACTCTCGTCGTAAATTTCACGGCAGAAACGCAGGAATTCGATGAAGAAAAGTCGCATTAAATCTCCTTGTGTCTAGGTAGAAAGAGTCTCATTGACTTCAGCTTTTCGGTGGAAGAATAACTGATTTACACACGCCGTTACAGAAAACGAACAAGCAGACTGACGACTCCAAAACACAATTTGCATTCACTTACAATTTGACTTTCCGTGAAATTTTAAAACGGAACAGAGGTAAATCTTCGAAGATTAATCGTCGTTGGAAATAAAAAATACTTTTCATAAGATCTCTGTTTTCCTCTTTACGAGAAAATCATCGCATGATCAATTAACTCGTGTGTGTTTGTCACACAAGTACTGCTGTGTCTTCAAAAGCGTAGGCTTCAATTGACAGGTGTCACATCGTGACAGTTACTTTTCCAAAAAATGTTTGAAAATTTGTTCGGAAGCCTTTTAACTACCTTTACAAATAAAAATCTTTCGTTGAAAGTTTTCTCTTTAATTTGAAGAACCCCAATGATTTTAGGGCTACAATTACGAGTTTATTTGCGGGAAAATCCTTCTTGAACTGAACAATTTTATAGCGAGTGAGTTATAAAGAAAACAAACGTTATTCAAATTAAAGAGAAAGCTTTCGCCGAAATATTTTTATTTGTCAATGTAAAGATAGTTAAAAGGCTTCCGAACAAATTTTCAAACATTTTTTTGAAAAGTAACTGTCACGATGTGACACCTGTCAATTGAAGCATACGCTTTTGAAGAAACAGCAGTACTTGTGTGACAAACACACACGTGTTAACTGATCATGCGACGATTTTCTCGTAAAGAGAAAAACAGAGATCTTACGAAAAGTATTTTTTATTTCCAACGACGATTAATCTTCGAAGATTTACCTCTGTTCCGTTTTAAAATGTCACGGAAAGTGAAATTGTAAGTGAATGCAAATATGTGTTTCCCGCTCTTTTTGGTTTTTATCTTTTTTCACACGCACGCACAAATGACGACTTTGTCCACAACGGACGCGGGTCCTTCCGTTTCAAAAAAATTTGTCAAAATCGGTCAGCCCCACCCAGGCACACCGGCGTCTCTGATGATTTTTAGAATTTTGAAACTTTTAGGAAACCGCAAAAATTGGGTCGCATTAGAAAATGCTTGTGTTGACAGAGTTCAATCCCTAGAGTAAGCAATTCGGTCATAATGCGACCCGAGCCTTAAAGAATCCAGGATGCTACACCAATTTTTGAACAGTTCAGAAATATACGAACAGTTCAGAAGTTCCCATTACGGACCGACCTATGCTGGTGAATAACACTTTGATCTTTTTCTAACGCATAAAAACAATGATTGCTAAAAGAACCCGAATGATTTAGGGCTACAATTACGAGTTAATTACGGGAAAATCCTCCTTGAACTTCACAATTTGATGGCGAGTGAGTTATAAAGAAAACAAGCGTTATTCAAGTTAAAGAGAATGTTTTTGCCGAAACATTTTTTTGATAAGCAACTGTAACGATGTGACACCTGTCAATTGAAGAAGAAAGAAGCATATGCTTTTGAAGAAACAGCAGTACTGGTATGACAAACACACACGAGTTAAATTATCATGTGACTATTTTCTCGTAAAAAGAAAAACAGTTAGAGATCTTACAGAAAGTATTTTTTATTTCCAACGACGATTAATCTTCGAAGATTTACCTCTGTTCCGTTTTAAAATTTCACGGAAAGTCAAATTGTAAGTGAATGCAAATATGTGTTTTGGCCGGGAGTTGTCAGTCTGCTTGTTTGTTTTCTGTAATGGCGTGTGTAAATCGGTGTTTCTTCCACCGAAAAGCTGAAGTCAATGAGACCCTTTCTACCTAGACACAAGGAGATTTAATACGACTTTTATTCATCGAATTCCTGCGTTTCTGCCGTGAAATTTACGACGAAAGTGTATTTTAGGATTTTGAACTGGTGCTGAATAAATTCTTTCTTAGGCTAAACTTATAAATTCGTTTGTATCTGGCGCATGTCAAACCCATTTGCAGCTTAAAAGTCAAACAGGAATTGTCACTTACTAAATTGGCTTGCCATTAAGTCTTATGATCGACTTAGTATGAAATTGTTTTTTTTGTTGTTGTCGTTTTACTAGTCCGCGCTTTACTAGTCCGCGCTTTACTAGTCCGCGCTTTACTAGTCCGCGCTTTACTAGTCCGCGCTTTACTAGTCCGTGCTTTACTAGTCCGCGCTTTACTAGTCCGCGTTTTACTAGTCCAGTCCAGTCCAGTCCAGTCCGTGAAATACCATATGCCAGATCAAGACCACTTGTGAAAAATAAGACTTTGTTTGCTGTTGAGGTTCGTGCTTACAATGTATATGTTGCAGGTAATTTTTTTTCCAAGGTAAATTTTATTTTTCACTAGGTACAATTTTTTTAACCTGGGTAATTTTGCACCACAATATTTTTTTCTCTTACTATGGGGTAACTAACTGTTTTTTTATTGATAACAATGATAGAGATATTGGGTTTTGTCAAGATAAGGATATAACAATCTGAGAGAGCAAGATCTTCACTGCAATTAGCCTGATTCTGTCAGTTAGTCAATCAGAGGATTAGATCTAGGGTTAGGGTTAAGGGTTAAAGTTAAGGATTAGGTTTGGGGTTAGGGATAAGGTTTTAGGGTTAGGGATAAGGTTTTAGGGTTAGGATTAGGGTTAGGTTCAGGGTTCAGATGTACTTGCAGATTGAAGAACAGAAAAAAGGAAGATAGGTTTTGAAAAAAAAAATAAGATGGTTGGCTATTGCTATAAAACACAACAAATATAAAAATAAACTTGAAAGCAGTTTTATTTTCTATTGTTCCATTGCCATTTTACATGCTGCTGTAAACATTATTTCTTTAATAGTTTCAAAAACAATATTTGGGCTTGAGCATTTTGTCAATCTTGAGGGGGAAATGAGAGTTGTTATTAAACCAAATTTGGTTGCTATTCTTGCATATGTGTTTTCCATTTCAACTATTTTCCCAAATAGAACATTGGGATGTTGTGCAGTACTTTCATCAATCTTATCAATTTTGACACAGACATAATCATTGACTTCAAATTTCTTTACACTTGGTCTTGTGGATTTCATTTTTTCATTGTATTTATTTTGTTTTTGATTTGTTTGGCTTTTTATTTGTTTTCTGTTTTGAAATGAACTTTCTTCAGCTTTTCTTTTGGAGGTAGGATTGTTTATGTCTGAGACTCTGGTAGGCTCCTCAACTTCTGTTTCAGTTGTGTTCTCTGCACATTCATTTTCATCTTCACCTTCTTGTTGTCTATCTGCTTCCATCGAGGAACATTGTTGTGGTGATGGTGTTATGGGCAGTTTCAGTTAAGTTTTGAGCACTAAATCCTCTCTCAACATCAACTGTTTGTAGTGGAAGAGCAAGGGCCAGCTGTACTACTTCAGCAAATTTGGAAAAGTTTCTGGATGAAACTTGAAAATGCAACTCCACAGCATGGACAACTTATCAGTTGGGTACTAAAGACCACTCCATCTTGGTTCTCATAGGATCAACTACAGCAGGAATTACTCTTCCATTGACTACATTTGCCTTGTCTGATTCATAGTGATTAAACAGTTTCAGTAACTTATTATTTCCATAATTCCAAAGGTCTTCTTCAGCTGTCATGAAAGACACTCCTCTCAGACTTAAGATTGCAAATGCATCAACAAGATCCTGTGATTCCTGAGGAAATCTAGCACTTATCTGCTCAGTGAGATTGTCAATAAAAGCATCTCTGCTTTTGATAGCCTGAGCTATTTGAGTTTCCGAATATGAAATTTCATGGCCACCAGCACCCATATGCCGCTTCCCAGACTCATCCTGTTTCAAGGATTCATCGAGTTTCTTTGTATAGTAGCCACTTCCCTCCTTCACTTTGGCAATTTCACTGAGGGTGGTGGAAATGCACGCCTGGATAATTGAAAAATCTAGATCCTCATTCTGAAATATGCCGTTTAGCTGTGTTACCCAGGGAATAATATCCATTTGCTAAAACATTATTGCCCCATTCACAACCAGAGTTAATTTCTTGAGAAAATCTACTGCCTTGGCATCATTCTTGTGGTTAGCAAAATAGGTTACATGGGCATCCCGTGACCTGTACACAGTTTCTAGGGCACTATAGAAAGCAAACCACTGAACTGAATGCATCAGTCTCCTTTATCTTCAACTTTGGGCTCTCTAAAATTTCTTGAATAGCCTTGAGCCTATCAACACGTTTTGCAGATTTAGAGAAGTAATAGTACAGGTCTGTTAACAATTGTCTACTTCTCCATTTTATCTACTTGATTGGCAGCTTGGCTAGTACACAATGCCAAATGGTGCATCATACAATAAATATTTATCATAAAGGGGTTCTCTTGCTAATTTTCTTTTGTTCCAAAAGGTAATTGGAGAGTTGCTCCCAATTAGGGAGTGAAAGTGGAAACAGATATGCTCAGTACATTACAAGCCTTTCATAGAGTCTGCTAATTCCACAAAATTAATGCTAAAGTAAAGCTTTAGTTAAATTCAAAGTCATATCAAGGAAAGAAGTAAAGTTTAAGCAATAACATTTAGTGAAAATGTATCTTTGCTTAAATTCAAATTTTCCACCATTGCATGTGTTTTGTTGCTTTAAAAGCATCTCACATTAAAATGTAAAATATCTGGGTGAGTTCAATATACACTAGGAAATACTTTGGAAATATGAAGCAATAATACATACCAGGGTAACTTGAAGTTCTATTTGTACAAACCGATCATTATTATTAAATATGCTACAAAAGATGTCAACAATTAATATTTACATGTTTGCATGATATTCTCTAAAGCACAGATCTTGACAACGTGTGACTCCACACTGAATGTACTTGAACTTTGTCCCAACTGGGTAACTCTTAGCTTTTTCTTGCCTTTTGCTTTACAGTTAACACAGCTTCTTGCAGCAGTTGATTTTTTTGCTTTTGTGGCCCTCTGGGATATGAAGAAGTGGTGTAGCATTGTTTGCAGGTCACTTTTGTGAGCTAAAATTTCCGATGAGTTGCCAGCCCTAATGCTAGGGTGAAGGCATCTTGTGGGTGTTTGTGCAGCTTTTGGACCATAAGACAAAAACATTAAAGAAATCCAAATGAAATTATAACCAAAGCAAATACTGATGTCACTTTTTAGACTGCTGCTTAACCTAATATGAACGAAGTTGATCAGCTCGATGAACTTCTCCCATGTTGCTGGTGTAAACATCTGGCACTCAGCTTTGACAATGTCAAGCTCTCTTCCTTCTACATTTTGCTGCACAGTGCACAGGGGCTCCCCTGGAGAAATTTTAGAGGCAAGAAAGGCCACATCTTGTTTGTTGTGGCATTTAGTGAAGATTTTAATTCCCCTTTTGAGCTTGAACAAGCTCACTGGCTCTGGTTAGCTTCTGCATGGTGCAAGTTGGCAACTCTTGTTCACAAGAGTCCCTATGATCACATTAAGAGGCTCCTGCCTCGTAGGTAACCTCTTCTGCTTTTCATAGGGCTTCTTCTCATCAAGTTTGGAGGGGCTGCTTGCCTTGACCGCACTTCCTTTCTTTTTCTGTTGCCTGCAAATCAGACTTTTGTCATCTCTTGCTCGCCAAAACTCCCTTGTAAAGACTTCACCAGTAATAGACTGTCTCTCTATTAATCTGAGTCTGCTGCAATGTTTAGTCCAAAAATGCCTTCATTTCGTCAAGAATGAATCTCTCAACACTGATAAGATTATGAGAATCTCAGTACGAACGTAGCTGGGGAAATTTCTGGATACCATGTAATGAACAATCTAATCGAAATAGCTGAGGTTTGAGGTTGAAGACTCGTCATCAGACATTTTATGTAGTTTTCCTTTGGCTCAATGGTTCTTGTAAACTGCTGCCACCATGTTAAGTGTATCCTCTTTAAAAGAAAGAATCACCTTAATCTCGGACTTGTGCCTGAGAACAACACCAAAAGAGTCCTAGTATATGTTATGATTACCAGGATTATATGTAATAAATATGATTAAATGACCTTGACTATTCTTCATGCAGAACTACACATGAGTCCTTGTACTTTTTGCAGTAAAATATTCACAATAAACTACTGTATTTATCTTATATCAAGTAGGAATTTGACATCAGCAGAATGATTGTGGAGAGATAAAAATTTGATTACTCTTTTGAGGAAGACAACTCACCTTTGTCTGACAATTCAGAAAACCACTTTGAGCCCTTGTCCATCTATGGTGACAGACTTTGCACCTGTAGAAATATTAAAAACTATTAATGAAAGGCTAACTTACAAGAAATGGTCATAATCCTCCTAACAAAATGAGCCTAAAATTACAAATGTATACTTGGTGCCATGTCAAGAGTCCAAGGAATTAGTATTCCTTTAGATAAGATTCATGTTATAAGCTGCAATGCATAGTCATGCACCACCACTAAAAACATGGAATCCTTTTAAAAAGGAATTACTTTAGTTGTACTATAAAAAAATTCTGTCCTCCTTATTCATATTAAATATATGGTATGATATTATTGAGGATGCAAATGTATTGTGCCTTGCATCGCAGTAAGAAAAGTCAGCAACTCTTTTGTCATAGGAACGTTGCAGCTTACTGCTCAAGTTTCATTACCCCTACTCCTATTCACAACTTGCAACACCTTTTTGGTTCTAAATAGTTTTAAATATACCAGCAGTTCAATATATCAATTAAAAAGTTTGAGTACGAGGCTTCTTACAAGAAAGAAAGGGCTGACACTGTTATGTGCGCAGCTGATTTACTTTAATCATGTCTTGTATCTGTCATAACACGGTGCAGGAAAAAATGGTGGAAATCAAAACACAACATTGAACACATTTCTCTTCTGGCAAACCTTTCGAGGTTTTTAATTTGATTTCAGAAATTATCTGTTTTTATGTGCCAGTCTGCAGACATGACACAACTAGCTCCTGTGCATGCAATTAATTGCATGCAGAGATCCTGGCTGCCAAAGAGAAACAAGTGGAATCAAACTCAAGAATGCACCTGTCATACTGAGCAGTGTATGTAAGTATGTGGGTAAACACAAAATATAGTTAAAAAATCATAACTTGTACCTCTCCATTGACAACAAAGGCAGAGTTACTCTTCACTCTTTTTGATCAGTCAACATTGACTCATTAGAGACCCTTGTAGAAATGTCATATTTAATTCACATTATAATCTAATTTATTTTACCGTAGAAATTAAAACTGAATAAAATGTTAATAAATTAACAGCAGCTTTACCTATTTGTGTGCTCATTTCTATTACGGAGATAGCCGTCAATGGATTTACGGCAGTTGTGCTATGGAAACATTTTTAACATTAGTCTGATCTGTTCCATTGTTACCAGATGTAGGGGGGAAGGTTGATCCAAATTCCCCTTTACATTGCATCCATCTGAATGTCCTGGAAAAAACTACAATGTGAAAGAGAGAGAAACAAATTTTGAATAAACACTAAGTGCTTGAAAATCCCAACTGGCAGGAGGCAGACCAGTTGGCTGTTTACAGAGTGCAGCTGAGGAGTTGAACTCAGGGCAACTAAGAAGAAATCCAGCGAGTGGCAGGGTGGAGGACTTAAAGGCAGCAAAATTTTTTTTCATGCTAAGTGTGATGCAGTTAAAGGAGCATATCCTCGTGTTTGTCCTCCCATGCATGATGGCAAACAATGTAGTTGACGCATCCAAAGATGGACTGGATGGTAAAGCTGGTTGTTGAATCTCAAGGGCTCTGTGACTAGCATGTCAAAACACTTCATTGTTTCTTTCTGTTGCTCTGCAATAGCCTGGAGATATCAGATAATTTCTGATAGGCCTTCGCGCTGGCTCTGCAGAAAAAAGCTTCATGGCGTGGAGCACCACACAACACGGAGTAATTTATGTTGCGGTGACGTTACAGGTGGTAATGGTAACAGAAATGTTGGTGACAAAGGTGTTGGAGATGGTTCTGATTTTTGTTTAAAATGCTTGGTAAATAGAAAACTTTTCCATGACTTTTTTACTTATAATTTGGAATACAAGAGCTGCTATCATCCATAATTAATTTTAAATTGGATTTAAGTTAGGAATTGTCTATGAGAAGTTCTGAGAGAAATTATACTACAGGTTACTAGACATGTGGTTCCATTGTTGACCAAGTCTATGTTTTCTGTAATTTGTCCTCATGTGATATTAGTCAGTGGAAGTTTAAAGCTAACATTGCAGTAGTTTTTTTTAATGTTGACCAATGAGGAGTGCAATCGGATCCATTTGAAGACTCAAAACTACTCAGAAATCACAGAAAGGGGAAACAACTGCGATAAAATTTAGACAGAGACTGGAAATTGCATACAAAATCTCTTAAACCGAGAATTTAACAGAGACAACTTGAACTTTAGGATATCAGATAGTTAATTTAATATATTCAATACATTAGCTGACTTTATGCATAAAATTATTTTGAATGCCCCAGCACAATGAAATCTCCAAAAGAGAACAAAACTAGTTTTTTACTGCAATCTGGTGAACCCCACATGAATAAAACTACGCCTTTGCCATTACCAAAGAAAAAGTATGGGAGCGATATCGCCAAACATGGGCCATAATTATATGACCCATATCTGGAAATGGTATGGGAAGGTTGGATGAAGATATGGAACTGGTATGGGACTCAATTTTGCCACATTTTAATGTATGGAAATGTATAGGAAGAAAAGCTATCTATTGTATGGGAAAGCTATGGGAACACAATTTCCATATAAATTATATCCCATAGCAGTAACAAATTTGCTTGCTCTACATCTTCTACGGGAATGATACAGGGATGTCCACTGTTCAATAGTTCATAGATTTCCCATATCAGCTGATATGATTTTTTCAAGTCCCACAGACTCCCCTATGATTATTTTATAAAATTCAATCTGAATTTATAAAAGCTCTTCAAGAAATTCACTCCCATACAGTCTCCATAATTTTTATGATTAATTTATATGGGATTTCTATGGGGCCAAAGACCCTTGGTGAAATTTTCTCCCATAGAGTTTCCAGGCGAGGCTCTCGTAGAAAACTGTGAGACCAAAGCAAAACTTTTGTTGAGATGTGAATTAACAAGCCAATGGTTTGGGTTAAAGAGGCCTACATCATATCGAAGAACCAGCAAGTGACAAGACAAGTGTCTTGTTTAAAAAGAATTATTGGTGAACTATCCTTCAATAATGAAGAGTTAAATACATGTCAATTTATTCCAAGTAATCGTGATGCAAAACACAGTTAACTGTTGGTTATTGAACCCTTTGACAAGTTATATGACTTTGTTGTAATAATTATCTTTACATCATATTCTAGCTGTTGTGCAACAATTTATGCAAATCAATTGTTTTACCCATACACTCTGTGGCTTACATGACCAAAAATAGACTGAGGTGATTAGTCTATCAATCTAAGGTATATGTTTATATAGTTTACATACTATATGTTTGATCTCAATTAAAGCTCTTGAACCTACTCACAGCTTAATTCTTACAAACTCCGTCTGTGATAAAAATGGCTTTTGAGTAAAAAATTATGCATTGGCACTCATAACTTACTAAAAGATTGAGCAATCAAAGCAGAAGATTGCTGTTGTATTTTCAAGTTGAACTTCCACGAACTTTGATTGGAGTTTGAACTATAAGAGTTATAAGAGATGATATGAAACTCTATGATCAACCATAACTATGAGATTCACTTCAATGGACAAAATCTCTTCACCCATGTTTAATTATGGAGATATAGTAACTACTGTGGAAGTGTTAAAAAATCAAGAAAAAAATCTGTCTTTGTTGATTAGTTTTTAGTATCGCAGTCAAGGTGAATTTAGGTTTACTACAGTTGGGGCTAAGGGAAAGCCAAGAATAAATTTAAGTCTTTTTCAATCTGGTTTGGGAAATGTGCTGCATAACTCACATCACAGTCTGAAAACTTGATATAAACACATATGTCGGTAATGTCTTCAAGAGGGACAACTGTGGACCTGTTCTTGTTTGGCTCATAGAGACAGACAATGTGGCTTATTAGACTTCCCAGAACTTCATGGCTTTTACATACATGCCAACCAGACATTGACATAGGAGCAATGACAGCCTCACAAGCCACACTTGGATTATTCCTGACAGAAAAGAATGCTTCAGTGTACCCATAACATATACTGTCTCCCTGCTGGTAAGCAATGGTGTAATTGTTTCTTCTGGAAACTCTCTTGTTTGCTCTTGAGTGGAACACTGCTTCTCCAATTTGGAGTCTTGAGAAAAATGTGACATCAGAAATTGATTCAACACCAAGAAATAAAAGAAGGTCATCTTCATAGTCAGCATTGGTAGATTTGCCCTTCTTCATTGCACCAACAGCATAGAAGTGATCTTTTAGAGGAGTTCTTTTAATCCTAGAAGAGAATTAACTGCCAATATGAATCTGTGTTGCAAAAGCCTTAATAGCAGGGGCCATCTACAATTGGTATAAGGTTTGATGGAGCAGAAACCAATAATTGTGGAATTGCATGCATTTTAGGCATCCTACTGAGGAGTGGTAAAAGTAGGAAGGTAGGGGATCCATATGAGAGTGGCTTGCAATGCTGTCTATCAAAGCTCTAAAACTGTATCCTGCCACCCTAACAACATCCACAGGATGTATCATTGTAAATTTTCTCACATGTGATGTGGTCATCCCAGGTTCCTGGCTTTGACAATCAGAGATCTAGGACGGTGTAATGTTGAAAGCAACATCTCAAGAAATTGTGGTGTTACAGTCATTTGCAGAAGGCAATTGAAGCAGAGCCTCTTTACTGCTAGAATTCTTTTTCTCTCTATGCTGAGTTCAGTGTAGCCCTGAAGTTGTCTACCATTAATCCAATTCCTGTTGCCACTGATTACATTTCCTGTTTCCAGCATGACTTTCCAAATTGGAAGATCATGCTTTCTTCTATCTTGTGCTATAAGTTTTACAAAAGATAATTCAATACAGAAAACCCACTTTTCACCTTTAATTAGTTGAAAATCACAATCAACTTGCAAGCCCATAAACACTCACACACTCGCACTCTGTACGTGAGTCTCCTGTCAATCCTGCTTCTGACCAGTTTCTGTCAACATAGTCACCTATACTAATTAAATTGCAGTACTTGCAAGCTGCTATGATCACAGAGAAAAAAATTTATTTTTAAGTTTGTCAAGAATTAGTAATTAACACATCTAATTAGTTAGTCCTAATTTGTTTGGGTTTCCCATAGGCCAGCAAATTCGCTGTAAAAGACAATGCAATTACCAAATGTTTTGAAAGCCAAGAATATTGTTGGGATTATGTTCTCAGTGCAGGAAGTCTCCATATGTCAGTCAAGACGGTTTACAAGCTGTACAGTAAAGCATAATAATAATAATATAAGAATATATATAGTGCCATTTCCATGGGCTCAATGGCGCTTTACAATAATTGTAATTCTATAAATAAAAAACGTTTAATTTATTAAAGAAAGTATACAACAGTCGTAGAAATTAATTTCTAAAATAAGATGCAATCTACTTGCTAAGATTAACTAAGGAAAATGTATACAATAAAAAGAAAAAAGGTGGTCAACTTACTACTAAAAACCTCTCTAAAAAGTAGTGTTTTAATCTTATTTTTAAAACATCAAGGTTCTGGATTGATCTTTTATTTGCTTTATATGCTTGCATGTCCATTCAGAAATCACATACTTGACTTGCATATTCTACATGAGGTCTCACTATAGCTACTTCTTTA
The DNA here is from genome assembly GCF_964205215.1 of Stylophora pistillata. Lineage (NCBI taxonomy): Eukaryota > Metazoa > Cnidaria > Anthozoa > Scleractinia > Pocilloporidae > Stylophora > Stylophora pistillata. The sequence continues at coordinate 15,018,330 of NC_142524.1, forward strand.
TAAGCTAATTCTTGGCAGTTGCCAAGATTTCTTTGCCGGAAGCTGAGGGATTTGTTTGCTATATTTACCTTACTGTTAATTTGATATCTCCAATCTAGTGTAGAAGATAGTTCAATTCCAAGATATGGATGCTGTGACACTGATTGTAGCGTGTGACCCATTAATTTGTAATCATGGATAACAGGATCATGTTTTCTGGTTATCCTCATGACAAAGCATTTACTTGGGTTAAATTGCATAAGCCATTTCTGTGACCGATGTTCAATTTTGGATAAATTGGATAGTAAATGCGCAGCGTCATTTGTCAATTCTATAACACTGTATAGGATGGTGTCATCTGTGAACAGGTGTAGAGTGGAGGAGCAATCATTACCAATTTCATTTATATGATTATACAAAGAACATCAGTGGTCTTCAGACAGTTCCTTGTGGGACACCAGAAGATACACAAACTGGACGAGATAAGGCACCATCAACCACAACAGACTCTTCCTTGTTTATGAGCCAATTCGTTAGCCAGTGTTTGTGGTGACTATGTCTGCCATATAATAATCCAGTTTATTATTTGGATGTTGGTGAGGAACAACATCAAAAGCTTTAGAAAAGTCCATAACTAAGTTATTTCACCATCAAGAAGTTTGTTAGGTAGTATCTGTTGGTTCTTTCCCAAGAAAAACTGACAATAATGTTTTAAGCCCAAAGAGGAGACAGAATAAATTTGCCACTTAGCTGTCCTTGATTGAAGTCTGGTAAGTGGGTGTCATTACAAGACTTTGGGAAGGATGGATAGCCCTCTCTATCAGGTGGTTTCTTGAACAGATCGTGTCCATAATGATCTGATTTGCTGCTTCTTTGTTTTGTTGCTACCCTTCAAAAGTTGTCCAGTTGCATTGCAGTCAGTGTTAGCTAATGGTAGACCAGCTGCTTACGATTCAAGATTCAATGGTATCTGCTGTTTGTTTTGCATTCTGCTTATTGAGGTACCCTTGCAAAGCAAGACTGGAACATTCTGGTTATTTCTAGAGAAATATGATGAAATATTTCTGGAAATTTCTAGAATTTAACAATGTTCTTTCCTGGAAAACTCTACAATATTCTAGAACAACAACAACAACTTAATTTTTTCACCCCAAAATATACAAGAATGAAAAATTTATAATGATATTGAATAATTTGTTCTTGCTTTTGGAAGATAATAAGACTGTTTTGCACCAAGCCTTGTATTATAGGTATGGATTTGTGAAATTTTACTAAAAAAAGAATTAAAGACTGGTGGCAATAATTGATTATGATATTTATACATAAAGATTGCTAGATGAAAAGTTACTAGGTCTAGGATTTTTATAATTTCAAGAGATTTAATTAAAGGACTAGAGTGCTCATCAAATCTAGAAAAGGTAATTAATCGCATTGTTTTTTTTTTTGTAAAATGAAAATTGGTTGAAAAGTGGTCTTATAGGTATTTCCCTAGATAATTATTCCATAGGTCAAAAAAGGATATATAAGTGCATAATATGCGCTATGTAATATGCGCTATATAAGAACTTATTATTAAATATAAGCTTAATAAAATATCTAGGCCAACATAATAACAAAGTTTAGAAAGGATACCAGTGCTTCTTCTACTTTCCTTAACAATGCATTCAACATGGTGTTTCCAGTTCAAGTGTGAATCAATTAGGATGCCCAGATACCTTATACAGAACTCTCGCTTAAGTTGCTTATTTATAGCCAGCATGAAATTCTGACATTGTAGTTTCTTTTTAGGTGCGTGGAAAATTACAAAATTTGACTTTTCTACATTAAGTGAGAGCTTATTAGCACAGAGCCATATGGGAATATTATTTAATTCAACAGTTAGGTTTGATTCTAGCATAGAGAAAGTTTTACTTTCATAAAACAAATTTGCATCATCTGCAAAGAGATGAAATTCAAAGATATCTGAGCAACAATGAAATCATTTACATATACCGTATTTACCCGTGTATAAGTCGACCTTTTTTGACCAAATTTACACCCTAAAAATTCGACCTCGACTTATACACCGGGTATAAAAATCAACTTCAATTGATTGTTTACGCGTTGCTTATTGACGCTAAAATATCACAAGTCCATTCAATTGCTTTCAATAGGTGTGATATCACACCTTTCTGGTCTAATGTTGTCAGATTCAATAGAGCGGCTTTATAAACAATTTTCAGAACTACGAGCAACTCGCAACAATTATAAGTTATATCTCTTCAAACGATTCTCAACATGCCTAAACGAATGAAATACTCCGCTAAGTACAAGCTTTTAGTCATCAAATTTGCTGAAGAAACGAACAACTGTGCGGCCGCCAGGAAGTATAATGTGAACGAGAAGCTGGTTAGAGACTGGAGAAAGAATGCTGATAAGCTATCTCAAATGCCGAAGTCAAAATGTGCTGATCGAGGGAAAACCTGTCAGTGGCCAGAGCTGGAAAACGAACTAGTCACCTGGATAGAAGATCAACGAAAGTCTGGTTACATTGTTACAAGAAACATGATTCGTCTGCGTGCCCTGTCAATTGCCAAGAATATGAACATTGTGGATTTCAAAGGGACAGTGAATTGGGTTTCACGCTTCTTAAAACGACACGATCTTGTGCTTCGCCAAAAAACAAAGATTGCACAGAAACTACCCGAGGATCTGGAGGAGAAAATCGTAAATTTCCAATCCTTTATCATCAAGAAACGGAAATGCGAGGAATATGATGTTTCACAAATCGGAAACATGGACGAAACCCCAGTTTTCTGAGACATTAAATCTTTATTCTTTAAATAGTAAATCAATATAATCGCATTGTTTTTTAAAAGTTTTAATAAATTGTAACAAAGTTTTTAAAGAAAATTGTTGTGGCTTGTTACCAGTGCCTGGAATGAGAAGCAGGGGAGGTTGCTCAGCAAACAAAATGGCGGCACGCTCGATAACAAGTGAAGAATCTTTGCTGTTTTTTCCTCTCTCAGCCTTGACTTTCACTCACATTTCATCCTAAAAGATACTTGATAATTCAAAAAAATTAGGGTCGACTTATACAAAGGATATACGATAAAATTGGCAATTTCTCAGGATTTTCGGGGGTCGACTTATACATCGAGTCGACTTATACACGGGTAAATACGGTAGTAAAAACAACAGAGGGCCAAGTACTGATCCCTGTGGTACTCCACAACTTGCATTACAGTTTGTGCATGTTGCATTATTGACAGTAACAACTTGCTGTCGGCCACTGAGGTAGGAAATAAACCAATCTTTGGTAAGACCTCTAATACCATAATCCTCTAGTTTGTTAATCAAAATTTGATGATTGACGGTGTCAAATGCTTTGGTAAAATCAAGGAATACACCACAGGAATAGCTTCGATCATCAATTGCATTTTGAATTTTGTCAATTATGCAAAGAATTGCATGGTCAGTACTGTGCTTAGTTCTGAAACCATATTGGTTTTCAAATAAGACTGTTTTTTCTAAGAATTTGATTAGTCTATTTTATAAAAGTTTTTCTAGGAGCTTACTAAAGACAGAGATAAGGGAGATAGGACAGTAATTGCACAAGGATGACTGTGATCCTTTCTTGAACACAGGTACAACATTTGCTATTTTAAAATCACTGGGAACAACTCCAGTTAAAAAAAGAAGCATTAAAAACTCTCCAAAGGTTTTGATATTATAGGCTTTTAGCATTTGTAGTATAATTATCAATTGGAATGCTGAATGGCCCTACAGACTTGCCAGTCTTTAACTTAGATATTTCAGTTTAAATTTCACTACAAGTTACAGGAAAAAAATAAAAACTCTTACATACAGGATTATTCAGTTATACCATTGGGCTATTGGATACACTTGGTATTTCACTTTCTAGGTTTTAACCAATATTGGCAAAATAATCATTAAATGCATTAGCAACAAGTTTAGGTTCAGTTATTTATAAGTTGTTTTCTACAATCTGAATGAGCCTTTGGCTAGTTTGCAGCTTAAATTTTACTATTTGCTTAATACCTTTCCAGATCCTTTTGCCATCCTTAATGTTTTGAAAAAATATTGATTATAATATTGTTTTTGGCTTATTTTTAGAAGATGGTTTAATTTGTTCCTGTAAAGCTTAAATTTTGTATGGTAATAGGTAGATTTTGTCTTAAGGTATTTCTTATAATAATTGTTTTTAATTTGAATAGACTTTCATAAAGCTTTTGATATCCATGGCTTTGATTTAAGCTTTACTTCCCTCCTAGATAGTTGTTTGACTGGTATATGTTTATTGATTATGCTACATATTTTAAAGTAAAATGTTAATGAAACGTGCTAATTAGGGTAGAATCGGCTAGAATTTGCCAGCTTATACCAGAAATCACAAAACTACTTTCTAGGATAAAATCAGTTTTTCCAGCTTTTTCCAGCTTATTTCAAAATGTAGATTTCTAGATTTTCGATGAAATTCTTGCATACTCCTTAGAGGAAGTGGTGATTTCAACTATTTCATCAAATTATTTAGATGTATACAACAAGGCTAAGCTAGTAACTTACCATGAATCTTAACAGGCTTTTTGTTTGTAGCATTTCACATACCCAACAAAAACAAGAATCATGTTTTTGTTAGCAATACCCTTGTAGAACAAATCTGGAATATTCTAGGAACTTATAGAATTTTTCTAGAAAAATCCCAGAAAAAAATTGTAGAAATTTCTAGAATTTACATCTTTTGTTTTCTGGAAATTTCTAGAAACTTCTAGAATGTTAATGAAACATGCTAATGAGATACACAATTTGTCAGCTTTTTCCAGAAATCATTGAGCTTGGCATGAAGTAAGGTTTTTTCCAGCTTTTTTTATTACACAGTTTCTAGAATTTTCTAGAAAAGTCTTGCTCTCACCTTACAGAAAACCAGTGCAGAAGGAGCATTAATTTCCAGCTGTTTCTAGGTTATTCCAATTTTTACCAGATAAATTCAGTTACAGGGGTTTTAGCTTTTCAGTTCCCTCATCCTTTTTAGGTTAGATAATTTCAGAGAATAACTGCCGGAACGGAACTCAAGTATTCTCATATTTATTTTCATCACAAGTAAAAACTATCATCTAAGTTACAAGAAACACAGAAAATCAGTCACTTTTTGCCAATACCTGATAACCTGTATTTATTTGTACATGATAAACAATTATAAAACAAGAGTTAAATCTTGATTGTTCAAAACATACACCACAACCTTCGTGGAAACAGTAACTCATGAAACTTATAAACAAAATGTTTTAAGAGAGAACTTTCACAGTTTAACTGTGTTCCTGTCCTTTATTATTTTTCATTCTTTTTCTTGACCTTCAGGTGGTTTTCTTTATTTGATTTAGCTCTGGCCTTTTTCAGAAGGAGATTAAGGTCTTTCCTGACAGATGACCTTGTCATTGTAGGGAAGTCTTTCTTTAGGAGAATGTCTGTCAAGAGAAACAGCCAAATAAAGGTTAATATCAGTCAATGTACTCGGACAGTGTATGGTGTTAACAGGCCAAGAGGGTCAAACAATGTTGCTATCCCTTTTAAAAGAATTTCATTTCGTTTGGTCACGTTTCTCAGCAGGCTGGTTGACTTGAAACTTAAACACTTCCTCCACGGGGAACCAAAGGACTCCTAGGGTTTTCACTTAAGGTAATTCACCACGATCAAGATCAACTTCGGTGGCGCAGTCTGAAGATGGAATGCTCTGCAAGACTTCCGGCTTATTTGATAACCACTTCCTGGCATACATCTCAGCTGAACCCCAGAGCTCTGAAAATTGGTTGTATAGTTCAATTACAGTTTCACATCAGGCACTGAAACCATGAGTACGTACTTTTCAAGATGGTTTCTGCTGCCAGGGGAAACTCTGACTGATATCTCTTGGCATGTTCTTGGGCAATAAATTAGGCTTGAAAAGAAGATGAATTCACTCCGAATGCTACACGGTCAAGATAAAGAGTTAGTGATAAATACCTAACAGAAAATAGTGGCATCCTAAAAAACTTGTTACCAGGAGACATTGTGCTTGCGGACAGGGGGTTCGACATTGCTGACAGTGTTGGATTTCATGGAGCAAGACTATATATTCCTGCCTTCACTAAAGGCAAGAAACAATTGTCTGCTCTGGAGGTTGAGCAAACGAGAAAACTGGCAAATGTAAGAATTCATGTGGAGCGTGTGATTGGGCTTGTCAGGAGAAAATTTACTATTTTGCAAAGCACACTTCCAATTGAGAGCATAACAGCAAAGCAATGAGAGCCACTTGCTCCCATAGATCACATTGCTACCGTCTGCTGTGCCTTAACTAATTTATCAGACTCAATTGTAAGCTGATGATGATTTATACAGTCTATATAAATATATGTATAGATATGACTTTGAATTATATTTTTAAAATATTTTCATATTAATCAATTTTTGATGTTATTTTTATTATACTATTAATTTGTTTAAATATAATTCAAAGTTATATTGGTCGACCTGAATTAGTATCAAGCACTTTGTATGTATTTTTAATTGTATTATTATATTGTATATACAGGTATATATTCATCTTTAAAAAGAGAAGACTTTGGATTCTGATATATTTATTTTTTATGATAGATGTAGTAGCATTTTAATTTAGTACAATAAGTTAGAATAATATATAAAAATTAATAATTGCAATAATATTAGAATCCAGAAAAGTCTTCTCTTGTTAAATTAATATGCCTTGAAAATTAAAACACTGATTGTAGATTAAGCACTATATTACAAAAATAATCAGAGCACTACATTATTTACATAATCAATTATTTACATATATCGACATGTCTTTATGGCTTGCTGAAACACTGAGGGCACAACCATTTATCCTGTGGGATCTCTTTCAGCTGCACACAACTAGGATGATACCATTTAATTTTGCAGTTCATATTGTCACATCGTATCAGAGTACTGTCTTCAATCAGTTGCTGGCAAATACACCAATAGACGTCATCATCATCTGAAGATGGAAGGTTCTTTTTGAACATGGAACAAGAGCTCTTGTGTACCACTTTCCCATTATTTCTGGAAGAATTCCATTAACAAAAAATTCCCTTGCTTCTCTTGTTGCAATAGACCAAAAGTCAGGATCTGGTGCTATCCTTTCAACAAATAGCCCTTTAGTTGTCCAAACAATAAAGTCACAAAATTCAACATCACAGATGTGCAATTGAGCTTGTACTTGATAGTAGTAGGCATGCTTTTTGTCCAATGTAATACAAGCATCCCCGGCAGATTGTTTCAAACAGAAATTTTTAATTGTAGCAGCTGCATCAAGAGGATGGACATCACGTGCTTTGTAGGGGCACTTTACTTCGCAAATGCCTGATCCACAACACTTGCAACTAACCATGCCATCTGGTGATGCCCCCATAAAAGGCCACTGTAGATTTACGTGGAAACCACTGTCTGACAAAGTAAAGTCTTCGTGATTTGCTTCCATTTCCCCCACATATGCCTTTCTTGCCACATCCTCATATTTCATGCCCCATTTAGTTGCATCATTTGAGAACTTATGAAGCTCTGGGTAGCAAATACTTTTAATTAAACTTTGTGATGGCTTTTCAACTTTTGTGTGGCACACAGACTTTAGCTTACTGGCTGTGATTCGCCCGGCTCTTTGCTGATACCATATCCTTGAATTTGATTGTTCTCTGGTAGAACTTTCAATCAGTAAGCATTGTTCCTTGTTTATGTCAATGGTAATTTCCTTTCCCTTTGACAGCAAGCTTTCAAAGCCTAATTTCATGTACTCTTCCTTAAAAAACTGTTCAGTCAACGGATTTGGGAGAGCTTCCTCTTGAGCCACAAACAATTCATTGTATGGTTCAATAAGGGACAAAATGGCAGGCTTACCTTCACACTTGCTAATGTTAAAAAAAATTGTTTTGTTCCTCTGTTGTGGGTCTTTCATCATATCCACATGCCTACCTCAAATAAGCTTGAGGCTATTTCAATAAAATTAAAGAAAGGCAAGAAGTGGCTTTTTGGTGATAGGAGCGTATCACCTCAGCAGTATGGTATGGAGAGTTGTTCAACTTATTAGACACTGCTTTATCAATCTGCGATGACCTTATTTTACTTGGTGACTTAAATTGTGATTTAATGGAACCAGGTGGCAGTGGCCGTGATCTTGTGGACTTGTGTGATATATTTAATTTGGAATGTTTCATTGACAAACATACATGGATTAGTCAATCATCTCAAACTCTCACGGATATAATTATTACTAGTAACAAGAGGTTTCTTTAATCTGGGATTTTTGAACCACATCTCGGTGATCATTCGTTGGTTTACACCATTATGAGGTCATTTTCCCATTATCATCGGTCAAGAAAAGTTACCTATGGGAACTTTGAGGATTATAACAAAGACAGGCTTTTGCAAGACCTTGCTTTAACACCCTTCCATGTCATTTCTGTGTTTAGTTTAGTTTATTCAGATTTGCCTCTGAAAAATACAATTTACAAGTAAATACATGAACAGAGACACGCAATAAGTAAACAAAAATATAATGGCGGGAGAAAAATACAGGGCGAGCCCCAATTGACATTTGTCTCCTTAAAAAATACAAAGAACAGAAAAATATAGATTGTATATGCACTTATGTACTTTGTCTATAGAATAAAATAATTTGCCAACCGACTGCGACACTTAGTTAGGGCGGAGTATAAAGCGTGAACTTTTCTGTATAAAACCGCTTAACTAGGGCTTTAAAGTTATTTAAAAAGCTCGCTTGCTTAATATTGCTCGGTAAATCGTTCCATAATTTAATTGTGCGAGGAAAGAAAGAGTTTGTAAAATACCGCTGAGTATGAGTAAATAAAGGGTGGATGTTTGCAGGATGATGACATCGGGTTGCGTATGTATGGTTAGCAGGAAGCAGAAGATGGTCAAAGCTAGCGTTGATAAGACCTGACCTAATTTTGTATAAAGTGACAAGATCATGGACTTCTTTTCTGAATTCAAGCGGCAGTAGGCTAAGAGTTTTCAGTCTCGCAGTGTAGCTGGTTTTTCTATCTGGGTGGTTTAGTATAAATTTAGTAGCCTGTCGTTGTATATTTTCGATTTGCCTACGATGCTTTGCTGTGTAAGGAGACCATACAGCAGATACATACTCGACGATTGGGCGAACTAACGCAGTGTACATCATTTTCTTAGTTGATAAGTTGACAATGTCTCTACCGCATACACACTTTACAAGACCAAGAACTTTGTTACACTTGGCACATATCTCTTCAATGTGCTTCGTTCATGATAATGGAGTAGCGACAGTCACGCCTAAATCCTTGGTGTCAGAAGGCGAGTCCAAGGTCTGGCCGTCTAAATGGTATGTATGCTTCTCTCTTTGGCGCAAGGTTCTCTTTGACATGTGTAGAACTTTACATTTGTTTGTGCTGAAAGACATACCGTTGTCATCACACCAAGTTCTGGAGTTGTCCAAGTCAGCTTGCAGTAGGGAGGCACCTCCATTGGAAACAATAGGGCGATATAGCTTGCTATCGTCCGCAAAGAGGCCAAGTTTACTTCCGTGGGTAATGGAGCACGACACGTCATTAATGAAGACCAGAGATAAAAGCGGACCCAGGATTGAGCCCTGGGGTACTCCTGATGTGACCGGGAGCCAGTCTGAGGATCTACCGTCAACAACAACTCGTTGGTATCTGTCAGAAAGATAGCTTGAGAACCAAACAAAACTGGACCGGATATACCAAGGAGCTGAAGCTTCGAGAGGAGTAGCCTGTGTGGAACCCGATCAAATGCCTTTGACAGGTCAAGATGGATTACGTCCACTTCTTGGCCATTGGCTAGTTCATCTAAATTATCGTGATACACCTCAGGTAGTTGCGTTTCTGTGGATTTTCCTGGCTGGAAGCCATGCTGGAGTTGGTGAAGAAAAGACGATAAATGAGGGTACCAGTGATTAAACACAAATCGTTCCATAACTTTGGAGACAATGCATGAAGAGAAATTGGTCTGTAGTTCTCCGCTAGGGTAGGATCGCCCTTTTTAAAGACGGGTGCAATGTTCGCGCGCTTCCAATTTGCTGGAAAAGAGCCCGTAGACTGTGACATGTTAAAGAGCCTGCACAATGAAGGGGCAATTTCAGCAGCAGTATGTTTTAGGAGTGAACCAGAGATGTCATCTGGTCCACCGGCCTTACTTGGATCAATATTCGACAAAGCCTCCATCACTTCAGTAACTATAAGCATAACGGAGTCCAATTTCGTGCAGTCATTGACGCCATAGGGTGACTCGTGACTGATAAGTGGAGAGTCGGGAGCTGGACTAAATACAGAATAGAAGAACTTGTTAAGCAAGTTCGCTTTGTCGCGGCTATCCGTAACGAAGCTTCGACCATCGCGGAGAAAACTGAGGGACAGCTTATCCAATGTACGAGATTCGACATACGACCAGAACCTCTTAGGGTTTTCGAAGATGCTAGTTTTTAGTTCTACTGCAAGATCTTCTTTTCCAAGATCATAGCTTTCACGGACCTTCGGAGGCTATTGTATTTAGCCTTGTTTGACGACGAATTAGTTTGCGCAAGCTTTTTCCTGGCAGGGTCTTTCTTTTTCAACAAAGACAGGAGCTCGTTATCAATCCACGGTGGGTCGAGCACATTGCGAGGTTTACACTTCGGGACGTGATCATAAACCGCAGAAAGAAAAAGATCACACCAATTGGACAAACAGGCATTGACATTGTTTGAAACAAAGCACATATCCCATGGGATGCACTCAAGTGTTTGTTTAAGACTACACCAGTCTGCTCGCTTAAAATTGTAAACAGAGCGCATAATTTTGGGCCTTTTCGGGATTTTAAGTTCAAGTTGGAAATTTATAACTTTGTGGTCTGTAGCGATTATGTCATCAAAACCATGGATAAGACGACGCTTTGTCGGGATTGTTATTAGGAAAACGTCGAGTATGTCAGGCTCCCTTGTAGGAAAATCGATCAGCTGCCATAAGTAGTTGTCTTTGATAATTTTAGGAAAATAATTATGCATTGTGTCGCTTGAAGTAGCGGTTCCAGTAGACCAGTCGATGTTAGGTAGGTTGAAATCACCAAGGATCATAACTTGATCAAAGTTTGCTTTGGATGCTAAACGCAAAGTTTTCTTGAACTCTTTGAGATATTGTAGGTCTCTGTTGGGAGGTCTGTAGAACACAATAGCAAGGAGTTTTCTTCTCTCGTTCAGGCGCAATTCGCACGCCAAGATTTCAGCGTTCCCTTCCAGGTCAGATCTACGGAGGCAGATTATATTGTTTCTCACTGCCAGGAATATACCACCATCGACTCGTGCCTCTCTGTCCTGTCTGTGGATGGTGAACTCACAGGTTGGGAGAATTTCACTGTTCATGATGTCGAGTTTTAGCCACGACTCAATCAGGTCTTTTCCCATAGTGAGGGCTTGAAACTCATCTATTTTGTTGACTATACTTCTTGAATTTAGGTACAGACCACTAATGTTTGTTGGCGGGCCAAGGTTGGAAGAAATGTCTCCAGAGAGTAACAGGAGGCCAACTAGATGTTGCATTTGAGCCTGTGAAGTCCCGAGTCGATCGGCGACAAAATAAATTTTGTCCAGAAATTGGCTTTTCGTTGTCAGTAGCTTTGGTAAAATTCCACAGTTGAAAATAAAGGTCCTTGGAATGCAATTTGTTGTAATGGTGTCCGACAGAAACTAGTGAAAGCTTGGTAATTATGAACAGGAAAGCGCTCAAGAAATAGAACCGCTTGAACGCCATGTTATGTAAATTCCTGTGTTTAATGATATATCTGATAGAGCTTGGGCCTTTAGTAAATTATTTACTGAGGTCATTGATGCCCATGCTCCAATCAAGCAATTCCATCTTAGGGGTGGCCATGTGCCTTATATGACTCCCCAGTGGCGGAAAGCTAATCGACATCGAAATAGGTTATGGCGTAAATATGGGAGTGATCCAAGCTGTGTCAGCTGGAATCTATATAAGAAACAGAGAAATTTATGCACTTCACTCAGACGCAAGTCAATTGCTAGTTATTTTCACCAGAGAGCAACAAAATGTTCAACAGTATCATCAGGTGCCTTTCCATAGGCTGGTGCGCCTTTAACCCAAAATAAAGCATTTCTTTGTTGAAATTCAACTCTGTAAAAATAATCTGCTATCTCCCCCAAAGGTATTGCAGTGCTTTTTAAGACATTTTTTATGAACAACTGGACCACCTTATTTCTGCTGCAGAAAATGAGCAGAACCAAGTTGGATTGCCAAGTTGACGTATCATTGCAAACAAATCTTTTTTGGACTTTTCAAAGTGTGGGGGTGAAACTCTTAAATTTCTTAAAACTCTGTAGCCTTCATCGAGATTTGTAAGTTTAGAAAGATAATCATCAGATTTAAGGTCACTATCTGTGTATTTTTTTCTCTTAGTCTTACATTTTCTTACTGTTATTCTTGCGGTATCATGAATTTTCTTTATTTGCAATTTTTTCACTTCGTAAAATATATTTGGGACAGACTCTGCAACTCTCCTGTCTTTGCTTCTTAATTCCCATTTACATATAGTGCTCTAGGAGACAGGCACTGCTCTCTCTTTGGAAGAAGCTCTTTGTTTTCCATAAAAAATAGTATGGAACGACAAATATTCAGATTCTGTATCCTTGAATATTCCAAGAGGTGTATTCCCTTCTGCTTATAATTTTGTCAACATCATTAATTATTTCTTGGGGTTTTAGTAGTGTCCAATGAACCTGAAAGACGTTCTTCAACTTCACACCAGTCATCATTGTCATCAACAGAGTCAGTACTACTGGCACTCTCAAGGTTATCTCTGTTAACATTGACATCAACAGGACTGTTTTTAGAAAAATATCCTCGGGTTTCACTAAGAGTTTCTTGAGACTCGTCCCAAGAAAAGTCTGTGTTTGCTTTAGGATCTCTCAAAAATCCATGCCAATCATCAGTATTTTCAGAACATATATTTTTAATCCAACTCTCTTGCACTTTAATTCCTACTATTTTAAATAATTCACTTGTTTGCACATGGGAACTGATTGCTTCTAGCACTCTGCGAGGTCGATTTTGGAGGGCAAGCTATTCAGTCTTTCCTTGACAACCAACAAAGCGCTAGTGGGCGGAGTGGATACAAAGGTAAGGTTAAAGGTCTTTTAAGGCGTTTGTTTGCCATGATGTCACAAGAAAACAATAGGACAATATCTCTTTAGAATTTTTATATACAACTAAACTAGTCTTGGACTGAAATCAGTCACTAAAGGCCGAGTTTCAGACTCGTGAAGTTTTAGCACATGCTCGCGTAAAGCGATAGCAATGGCAGCGACCTAATCGAAAAATCTCCTTGATTACTTTGTAATAATTCGAGTTGATCGCTTTTTTATGCAGAGGTTTGGTTTTAGGGTTTTCACTGGATTGTTTAAATTTAATTTATGCCAGCAGGTGAAGAACTGACAAGTTTTACCCAGGGCAACTTGCAACAGTGGTCACGATGAGTAAATTTCTTTGCTGTGTTCCTAGTTGTAATGCAGATAAGCGTTACCACCGTGAAAATAAGTTATCGTTTCACAGATTTCCGCCACACTCCAAGAAAGAGCTTAGAGATGGCTGGGTAAACAATATCCGTAGAGATACAGGAGAATATTTTAAGGTAAATCAATGTTTTTTTTATGTTGGCAAGGAGCTTGACATTTAAGCTTAGCTTTCAAAATTAAAGGTTCTTTCGTGTTTCTCAGATAACTGACAGCACGAGGGTGTGCTCTCAATATTTCAAACCGAGCGATTTTAAGCCTCCGGATAATAACGGTCGAAGACTTTTAATAAATAAATAAACTTTAATAGCCAACACAATTACTGGTAACCCAGTAGTTTACATTGTGGGCTATACTGAAAAGAATTGTAAAAACTAGATTATCGAGAACAGCACGCACATAAATATATTCAAAACGTTCTAGCGATAGTAAAATGTTCACGATCTGAATTACTTTGTAAAATATTGTTCACTAAAAGTTTCTTAAAATTGCTTTCGTCTATAACAGTTTTAAATTTGTCGTCCAGGCGGTTCCATAAGTAAGTAGCGCTCGCCTGAAATGTTCGAAGGCCTGCGTTGGAGCGACATTTCGGCACGGCGAGATGATCATGGAAAGAAGCTCCCGTATTATAAGAATGGGTGTTTTTTACCTAAGTTCTATAGCTTGTAAAATAATGCGGACACTCTCCGTTCACAATTTTGAACATCATGCACAATTTCTTCATGCGTATTACATCATCAATTGGCATCTATTGCAGTTTCTTGAACGTTTGAAGCGAGTTATTGTGAAAACTAGCATCTAATATTAACCTACTACAACGTTTCTGCACTTTAAGTATTCTTAACAATTGGTCATTAGGGGCATTACCCCAAACCAAACAGCAATATTCAAAAACAGTCTTAATAAGCACATTAAATAACAATTTTCTGCAGTGGAGGTCAAGGTAGCCATTTGCTCTTTTTAACAGATAAATTCCAGAGTTAAGTTTCCTAATAAAGTATTCGATGTGGTTGTGCCAGTTAATGTGCTTGTCGATCTTGACGCCTAAGAGTTTTGCATCCTTGGCTTCTTCTAAGCGGTCGCCATTTAAATAAAGATCCAAGTTTGGGTTATTAGCGTATTTCAATTTTTGTCGTGTATCTATGATTAGGTGTTTCGTCTTCTTTATGTTAGGTACCATTTTGTTTAACTTGAACCAATTGCTAGCATTGTTTAGGCTGACTTGCAAATTCTGTTGGATATGGTCAATGGAGTGATCGGTAGTCCATAGCGTTGTATCATCAGCATATATTTCGACGGCAGAAGTTGGTAGGCAAAGAGGTAAGTCGTTAATATAAAGTGAAAAGAGGACGGGGCCCAAAACTGATCCTTCTGGAATGCCCTTGTGGCAACGTGAGAGGGTTAGATAGTGATCCGGAAATAGCGCATGTTTGAGTTCAATCACATAAATACGATTTGAACCATCTCAAGGTTGGTTCACTGGCGTGGTATTTAGCGATTTTAGATAGTAGAATGTCGTGACTCACTAAGTCGAAGGCTTTGCTCAGATCATAGTTAATAGAGGGGACTGGTTATGAAGGCCGGCATACATGAAAGGGCCGGTCTATTGTTCGGCTCCTGAGTTTGAAACGGACCTTGACGTCACGCAAACGTGCACATCCTTGATTTATACTACAAGGCAACATGGCGGATAGTAGTGAACTTTTTATTTTCGGAGACCATTTTGATGCCATTTTAGACATTTTAGAAGAGGAAGAAGAGCTAGATGAATACTTTACAGAAGCTGCTGACGATGTAAGTATTATAACCTTCCTCATCAGTTTAAAAAGCGAGAGAAAACAACTGTTTTGCTATTACCATTTCGGTATGTTTGACAAGATCGAGTTCAACTGTTTATCGTGCTTTTATATCGACGTGTATTCTGTAACCTTTTTAATATCATATCTATTTGTAATAGGTCGAATTCGATGACCTAGTATGCGAACTGTGTTCCAAGAAGTGCAAAAGCAAGAGTGGGTTAAAGCGACACAAAACAGCGAAGCACAAAGACCAAAATAGTGCAGATTCGTCCGAAAAGCCAAGGGAAACAGAGGAGTTCACCTTCGAGATTTATTGTGAAATCATCCACAAAGCAAAAGACAAAATAGTTGGAAAGAAATTGTATCCAAGTTCGATTAGAGAGGAAATAAATACCTACCAAACAAATCCAGCAATTGGAGGTATAAGCGAAATCAAAAACATGTATGGTCGCTTGGTCAAGTCTGGCAACGCGGAACAATTCTATACTTCCTTCTACTGTGCAGTAGTCTCAAATGCAGTAATTTATTTTGGGGGGTTGTCTAGGGATGCAGCGACATTGCTATCTACCAAAGTGGCAGATTGTATATTGGCTAGCAGCAAGGAGAAAGTCAAAGACTCTAGTATTTGTACTTGTGCACCATTAACTAAACTCTCAGCTGAAGAAGAAGCTGGACTACAGTACATAGGAGGATATGTTCTACATAAACTTCATAACAAACTGGCAAATAGTAAAAAATCACTGGAAATTGAGCAAGCAATCTCAATTCTTAAGGCTGGAAAGTCAGATGATCAGGCAGTTTCAGATAGCCAGAGGCTAACTTCATCTTTAAACCGTGGAGGCTTATGGACAATAACAAAGAATACCCAAACAATTTTTGAAAGAGTTGAGCACTATTTTAGGGATATAACTTCAAAGGCTGACATAAGAAAGCTTGATTGTACTGACATTAGATCAAGATCTACCCATGACATAGATGTAGTCTCTGCATATCATTTAATTTTGTCTGATGCTGAACTTACAGCAGAAAGCACTGTTGCCAAAGATGTACTACATAACATCATTCAACTGTATGTAAGAGTCCGCTCCTTTTCTTTCGCAAAGGATATCATACAGAAGCATAAGGTACAAGCAAAGCAGTTGAAATCCAAAGCGCTACGTAAGGACATAAGCAGAGCTTGTAAAGAATCTGAAAATGACAGGCAGTCCTAGTCCAATATAAATTTTAACGACTTTTCACCATATTGCTAAAATTGTATTGATTGACTCAGAGGATTTTAATGAGCATTAAAAGTTACCTGGCTTATACTTTTCCCAAGAAACATTGTTATTGATGTTATACAAAATTAACATTTTATCATTACATTTAAAAGCTGTTACTGACTGTATGCATGAAACCCGTGTTCCTCATCTCTCTGGAATCAAATGAATACTTGTCACGGTTTATAATTACTTTCAGCTAATTGAAATGGTAACAAGTATAGTTTAGTTAATACAATAGAGTGAGCACAAAAATCATGCATTAAATATAGTCATTGGACTAAGAGTTATCTCTTGATCTTCTCCTGGTACCATTTGATTGATATTTTGTAACTGCCATATTGCAATAAATTATGGTTGCACAATGCATGTCTATTTCTTCTTTCTTTTGGCAACAGGGTCATTAGATACATTGACCCATGATTTATCGCGGTCTTTCCTGCCTTGTGTGTTACCTGATTGACAAGAAACAGCTCGCTGTACCCTAATGGTATTGTTATTATAACCGAACATCTTCATATCAGGATTGTCGTTCCTTCTTCCAAGCTTTCGTTGGTTTCCAAAGTATTCCTCAAGTGGATCTTGGCAAAATCTTTCCGATAGAACAAACTCCATACCTTTAATTTAGAATAAAATTAATCAATAATAATGTTATATTATGTAATAGAGTGGTTTCATAAGCCCTTGAATTTTTTTTACTTTTTAGCTTGTTCTTGTTGTAAATTCATGGTCATTACTATTACTAGAAACTTAATAAGTATATTTAGTTTCAAGGGTTTATGAAAAGCACTCTAATTAACAGTTCTCCAATCAGTAAAATGCCATTTATTTCTGTAAATATGCAAATTGCAGGGTTATTGTGAGGAAAAGTGGGCTAGCCAGCAGTGCAACCAATCATAGGAGATTATAATATAAGTCAAACAAGTGTCATGCTTTGATCGGTTGATCAATTTGATCAATACAATTTGCATGTTTATGGAATGATAAATGGTGTTTTACTGACTTAATCCTAACACTAAAAAGCAGCCTAACCCTAACTTTTTCATCTGATCCTACATTAAATAGACCTACTTGGTTTTTAATGCTGAAAAATGGATTTTTCACAAAAACCTTGCTGCTCTCTTAAATGGACTTTTATAATTATAGAGAATACTACTGTACACAGAGATACAAGTACATAATTATATTTTATTTTTGAGACGTGAAAACAAGTAAATACAATTCAAGCCACAGTGAAATGTTCTTTTTTATTATATGGTTACTGGTGTTTTACTTGTTATTTTAAAAACACTAGTAACTGATAACATAAAAAGTCGTACTCACCTTCATTCAAAAGAAATTTTGTTGCTTCATTCAGTGAATGTGCAGTGATTTGCAAACCCTCGTAGGTCTGCCATGACAGGAACATCTTACTTCTGGCATTTTGAGTGAAATTACCAGGGCGATTGATGATGCTGTGTTTCCAGTCCCTCAGAAAACCAAGGAAGTCATTGGTCAACCAGAGAAATCTACCATCATTCTGTGACATGTATGGGGCAAGTAAAGGTTTCTTCTTTCTGATGTGCTCAGTAGTGCTTCGCACATTGAGGCAGTCAAAATATGAATCCATCATCATGCACAATTTAGAGGTTGCCTCTGTGTCAGGTGGACCAAATGACGTCATCACTGTAGCTACAGTAGCACTCAGTACCTGAGCTGCTAAACTTACTCGCATGGTAGAATACGAGTTTAGCTTGATATGATCGTAAGTTAATCTGGGTACTAACTTGAGACCATTTTCTGCATCTTGATGGAACAGCTGCACTGTATGTTGCCACAATACATAATTGCCATCATTCCACATGTACCTAATATCAATTAAAAATCAGAAATTTTTAAATATTATTTAATCTTTAAAATCCTCAAAACAAATAAATTTTACTCCCTTACACAAAATTCTAGGGAAAATCCCAAGGGTAGGACTTATCACACTTTTCGTAATTACAGTACTTTAGTTTTTTGTGGTACTCAGTCATGATCATATGTAGGGTTAAAATGGCATATATTGATTGTTTATTATGAATTGTGTACAATGTGTAATTAAAGATACTTACCGAGCGCATTTTCCATGTCCTGAACTGTAAAGGCAA
>NC_142524.1:15044574-15064574 GCF_964205215.1 Stylophora pistillata
TTTATCAAGTCCTGCAGAAATGTTTGCTGATGATATGTTAATCTATAATTACTGTACTCCATCTCAAACGTCCATCACTGCCCAGGAGAGTCTAGATAAAGTCACTGATTGGTGTGGCTCGTGGCTTTTAGGAACAAATGCTGACAAATGCGAGTCCATGAAGTTCACCAGGGCTAGAACTCCCTCTCCGTGCAACTATTCTATTAATAGCAAGCTACTTACCCAAGTATCTACACACAAACATCTTGGGGTAGTTCTTTCCAGTGATTTATCTTGGAAACCCCACGTACTGTCTGTTGTTGCAAGATCAAACAGATTATTGGGTTTACTCAAGCGGACATTTGGATCTCACTCTAGGGCTCTATTTAATGGTTATAAATCCATGATCCGTCCAATACTCGAGTACGCTTGTCAAGCGTGGAATCCTCACCAAGCATATCTCATTGAAAAACTTGAATGCGTGCAAAGGAACGTTACAAGATGGATCATTGATAAAGACACTCCGTATGAAGACCGACTGAAATCCTTGAAACTAGCGACACTAGCTCAACGCAGAGAGTTTCTTAGTCTGGTTCAGCTTTTTAAGTTCATTAAAGGACACTCTTCTGTAAACACTAATAATTACATATCCTTCAGTAACAGGCAATCAAGAAAAAGTCATCAGTTTAAACTATATAAACCATTTAGCCGTACAGACATCTTTAAGTACTCTTTTTGGCACAGACATATCGACACATGGAACAGTTTACCATCATCAGTAGTTGAACTTGACTCAATTAATGCTTTTAAGAAAGCTCTTAAATCAACATTTTTTAACTAGGTCTATGACTAAAAATTAAATTATTCTATGTATTATACATTATTTAGTTATAATCTTAAACAAAATAGTTATCTTAGATATGTCTTCTTTATTTAGATTTTATATTTATATAGATATATGCCTGTATGTAAAATGTTTCAGTATGTATATGTATATTGCATAGTATTAAATTTTTATATCTGGGGTATAGTTTACAATGAGGATTAAGTTCCTCCCTTCTATAACCCTTTTTTAATAATAATATGTTACATGTTATTATTTAAAATAAAGTTGTTATATAAAAAAAAAAAAAAAAAAAAAAAAAAAAACGGCTTTACGATGCTAAAATTGTAGATATTAGTCAGACTATTAGATATCACCGGTAGTGCCAGTTTTAGAATTTTAATTCCAATTTTGCGTTAGCAATCATTTTGACAACTTGATTCCTTAGCTTCTTATACATGGTGTTCGCTAGGACGTTAGTTTTCGCACGTTTCTTAAACTTATCTCTGGTTCGGATACAGTCAATTATAGAGCTATTCATCCAAGGTGGCAGCTTTTTCCGCTTTACTCTTTTCTCGACAATGGGTGCGTGGTGGCTGATTACACTATTGAAAATCAGCTCCCAGGTGTCCAACTTGTCGTTAACATCTTGGAACATATCGAGCACTGACCATGGAGAGCGCTATCTAGATCGTAGATAAAACTGTCTTTGTCAAAATTATTAAGGCTTTGATATTTAATGGTATCATGATACGGTTTGGGGGATTTATGGCCGCGAAACTTGTGTACAAAGCAGACTGGATGGTGATCACTCAGTCCATATATCGGGACTAGGGTTTCGATGATCCGCTCTGGATGCGAAACATAAACTTGATCTATCAACATGGCTGAACATCGAGTAGCCTTTGTAGCAGTTGAAGAAGAGACGATCTGTTCTATTCCTGCGTCCCGAAATATTGTAGATAATCTACAAGACCCATTTACTGCTAGCAAGTCAATGTTAAAGTCACCAACCACAACTATTTCGTTATACCTGCTCACAGAGATGTCGATTAATTCGTCAAGAAATTTGTAGAAATCAGGACTTGAGTTCGGTGGGCGGTAAATAACCATGAATAAAATCTTTGGGCCCGATCGATGTTGTTTTATTTCCAGGTAAAGATGTTCGAGTTCAATGGATGAATCCAACAATCGTACTCAACGACAAAGGAGAGAATTGTTAACATAAGCGGCAACACTACCACCTTTTTGAGTCACTCCGATCACAGCGATAAATCTGAAAATTTTTCGATGCAATCGTGCAGTCGCTCCAGGTGGAATTTAGCCAGGTTTCACTCATTGCAAAGACATCAAAATCATTAAGGTTCATCAGAATCTTTACTTCTTCAAGATGGCGAGGAAGAGATCTGACATTTTGGTGACAGACTCTGAGGCCCTTAGATTTTATCGGGAAGGTGGGATGCGAGCTCGAGTTGTTCGAAATTGTAAAATTTCCATCTGTGGTATCATTTCTCGCTAGTGGGCTGGGGTTTGAAGAAACATCACCATGCAGAGCGATGAGTTCGATATTAAATGTCGCACAGTGATTGCCATAGTAGATTGCCACAGCACGACTGTACCCACTTCTCTTGAAGAAATCGACATGGCGTCTTTTGAATTGCAAACATGCAGGAGCGTATTCAAGATAAGTCGTTGTGGCGCCTTGAAAAGCCACTTCAACTCTGAGAATGCTAAACATGTCACCTTGCAGCTCCCTGTAGGAGAACCAGGCGAGCGTAGCTACCAAGCAAGACCAAGAAATTAACTTGAAGGCCACCATCGAGACCTGATGTACATCACATGCAAAAGAAGAAGAAGGAGTAAAACCTACTATATTTTATAGGAAAGAAAGGACACCACTTCTTGGAGTAGTGTAAGGCTTTCTAGTCATCAGCTTTGTGGTTTCATTTAAGATGTTAATAGTACATTGTAAGTTAATTATAAAATTAATATAAATCAATCCAAATCCGACATCATGTTGATTCTAGGCTACCCGAGTCTGAAGAGAGTGACTTGTCTATCGATGAAGTTGGGGAAGAAGGCCCCTCGGAGCTAAAAGTTGCACAAGCAGAAAGAGCTGCAGCCAAAGCAGATGCTGAAGCAGCAGAGGCCGCGTTAGAACTTACGCTGGAACTCCTGAAGTCTTCCCAGAGGGATTTGGTTGCAGCAGAGGCTAAGATGAGCGCTCTTCAAATTCAAGTTGACATTTCGTTTTGGGCTTCAAAGGTTTCAGGCAGGCGATGATAGTATAAAATTCTACACTGGATTTGCCAGTTATAACCATCTTCTAAAGGTATATAGTTTGTTAGAGCCCTCAGCTGAACCAGTGACTTACATCTACAGTGCAGGTATGAATGTCCAGGAGAGTCGGCCATCTGCAAGGACAATGGTACTTATCGATGAGTTTTCTTATTTCTTGTAAGGGTAAGGGTAGGTCTTTTTGCCCAAGACTTAGCACATGGGTTTAACATTCACATTGCTACTGTAAGTAGGAAAGTTATAACTTGGAAAAGCTTTTTGTACTTTACTCTGGGGAACCAGATTATCTGGCCAAGTAGGGAATAGATAGATTTGCACATGACAGAGGGTTTTCAGAGGTTGTACCCAAAAACAAGGGTAATACTGGGTTGCAAAGAAATTTATGTTCAGTCACCTTCATCCCTATTATTACAATCGCAGGTGTACTCTACTTACAAGAGCAACACAACGCTTACGGGTCTAGTAGGTATTGCCCCTCATGGAGCTATTACTTTTGTATCAGCCCTTACACTCGATCTATATCAGATAAAGAAATAACTAGAGTTTCAGGAATATTAGATCTCTTAAAACCTGGAGACACTTTGATGGCTGACAAGGGCTTTGACATTGGTGATATGCTAAGGGAAAAAGGGATAAGTTTAAACCTGCCTCCATTTCTTCGTTACAGTGGCCAATTTAGTGCTCAACAAGTCCAAGAGACAAAGCAAATTGCCAAACTGCGAATCCACGTTGAGAGGGCAATACGGAGAATTAAAGAGTCCCGCATTTTTTTTCACACATCTCTCTCAACTTAATGGGTACAATTAATCAAATTTACACAGTAGTTTGCTTATTAGTGAACTTCCAGGGACCACTGATAATGTCATCAGCAGAAGGATAGATAATACATGAGAGAAACACAGTTAGCCCACTTTACTTTATGGTAAACATTGTGGAAAGCCTACAACCATAATTCTGTCAAAGGTATAAGATAGTGTACAAACAATATTGCTCAATACTGTGACAAGTCCAGGCTATGCCTTGGGCTATAAAAGGTCATGCAACAAGAAACAGTTCTTGGTTCATTGTAAATAATCCTTGGTTAGAGATTGACAAATACTTTTAAGGGAGTACAATTACAAGAAATTTGCCAGGATGTTTTTTTATATCATTGTACAACTGCAAACATGTTTCTTGAAGACCCAACAGTTCATTATTAAACAGTTATATCTGTAATTGGTGAATTTTATTCAATCCACGAAAAGACTTAAATTTTCTCATCACCCTTAAATACATTAGTGGTATTAAAATCTTCTAAGAGTAGGAATATCTGTCTTCAATAGTATGTGTTAATGCAGTTTCTTTGTATTGAGAAAACGAAATAAAAGAAAACATCTTAATCAGAGTTGTAAGTGTTACAAAACCTTGACACAGTAATAGATTATTGCAGAATCATGAAGTCTTGGGGACAATGCACTTAAGCTTGTACATGCCTAAGCAACTTATTGTTGTTCATTTAATTTATTTTAAGTTGATTCTGAGTACAAATTAGTTGTAGTTGTAATAATAATAATACTAGCTAGTATGTACTTGAAACAGAAATTGTTAGGAGTTTGCACATTTCAAGGTTCATATTCAAGTAAAAATAAAAAACGAAGGCATCCACATTATCTTTGGCAATCTGAAAAAATTCTGCATCATAATAAATTCTTTCACAAAAGAAAGTTGTCTCGTTGATATAATAGAAAAATTCATTCCATTCCAATCCAGAAAGGCCCAACTGACACTGCACTTGGTAATAGTATTCATGGTTTCTCTTCAGTGACAGCTGCTTGGTTACAGGGTTTTTGTAAATATAAGGTACTCCATGAAAATCAGTTGAGCCTTCCTTGACAACTTTGGTTTCGAAAATTCCAAATGGGAGGTAACCATTCTCCTCAGCTGAGCTGTCATACACTTTCCTATCAGGTGAACAACCAAGCCATGGTGACCTTGGGTTTATTATCAGCCCAGATGGAAACAAATTGACCTTTCCCTGTTTTGTAGTATCAGCATATACCATCGAAGCAAAAGGTTCCATGTCGATACCTCTTTGCATGTCTGCAGTAACCACTCGCCGGCTTGGATTCAGCTGGGTAACCAGTGATTCAAAATTAAAATTTGTTTTCCTTTTGGCAACTTTTCCAAACTTGCTCGCTGTTATCCGTTTTTCTCGGAGATAATACCACATCTCTTTATTACCATAGTTAGTAGAGGGGATGCTTAAGAAACCTGGTAAACATCAAAGGGTTAAATAATGAACAACATCATCGTGACCCGTCACATGACTCTGACCGTGCACAAGTTTATTCAAGATGGCGGACGGTGTAGACGATCTGTTTGTGTGGTGAGAAGATTTTGAGGCGATCTTGGGTATTTTGGAAGACGATGACGAAGTAGAGGAACAATTTTCCGTCGCAGTTAGAAATGTAAGTTGAAAACGTTGCAATTTCGAGCTGTAATTTTGCACTACTGAGCCAAAATTTGCCACAGATGGGCTACTCGACGCGTGTACAAACGAAATTCAACAAACGCTCGCGTATAAACCATGCTTATATATTGCCGTTTCTTCAAAGGCAATCTTCCCTAGGGCTCTTGCAAAACAAGGAAGACCTATAAAAAGCTTCTGAAGAGCTCAAATCTCCAGAATGTAGTGATTTGTCGAAATTATTTTAAGTGATAAACCTTGTAATCGATAGAGCTTCGCGACTTCACGATACTCTCTTGATCGAAAAAAGTGGCCACCGAGTTTTTATTTTTATACTCTGAAGTAGTTTATTTATTTTACAATGGTGATGTTTTTAATATCTTTGTAGGCTCAGCGTCAAGAAATTTTTTGTCATGACTACGGAAAGAAATACAAAATAAGTGGTTATGACAGACACGGGGCTGCAAAACACAACAATCAACAGGAAGGATTGGAGCAGATGCAACAGTTGAGCCCAAGCGTTCTTGTAGAAATAATTGACCGTGCTATCCGCAATGGTAAGGAAAGGAAAGTTTTTGCAGAAAATTTAAGGATGGAGCTCAGCAATTACTCATACCAACAGCTACAAGAAGACAGCAAATAATTCTTTGCTATAAAAGCAATCTATGAAGGATATACAAGAAATGGAGATGCAGAAAATTTTATGGCAAATATCATGCAACAGTTGCTGTAAAGTCAACCCAATTCTTCAGTGGACTTTCTTGAAATGCAGCAACGTACTTGCAACCAAAGTTGCTGACTGTTTGCTGGCATACTCTAAGCAACAAAAACACTCTACTGAAAGCAGTCAATATAATAACTGTGTTGTCAGTCAATTAAGTCAATTCATCATTGAGGAGATTAATCACATAGCATAAGAGTACATTTTGTATTATAGATACAATTATCTCAGGTCAATTGATGAAGATTTTTTAGTGCATGTTCACATAACAATGACAGAAAGAGTATAACAGTTTGATTATATTGGGAGCATATAAAACAAGAAATATAATTTATTAAAGATCCATTCCCAAGTTCTTATAATCTATATCACTGGTAACTTGAATGAATTTCATTGTTTTACCAAACCTGAATCAAAATTTAAAAAAATTCAGTGTTAACATTACATTTATTTTCCTCACTGCAAATGGTGGTACTGATCATAAGGTACTAATTAAGAAATCAAAAAATAATGTGAATTATCAGTCCTATTCCTGCCTTTGTTGGTCATCACCTTGACAACTTTTACTAATTTCCTTGCATAAAGCGCTTGCTTTGGTTTGGGTTCCCTTGATCTTGTAATGCTGAATGACATCCTTGGCAAAAGAGAATGAATGTACATGTACATACAGACTAACAATCCCACGTAAGACATCCTTACAAACATGACTGTCTGGCTTAAGTTCTGCATCTGATATCAAATTGTAGTTAGGAAGGATGTCACTATCACTGGTTGCTTTGTTAGTGATGCTGGAAATATCCAATCTTTGCAAATCAGGGTTTGATGTGAATAGCCTAAAATGACATTCTGTTTTTACTAAAAAAAAATATTTGCTGTGCAGGCTGAGTGATTGACCAAAGTCCCCCACGATTCAAAGCTGACACAAGTTTCTGGCCAGAGTCAGTTATGCTCTCCAGTTTCCAAGCTTTCAGTACTGCCATAGCTTGTTGGCTCTCACTGAGTTAGTTCGTCCATGTTTTTTGTGTAAGTTGTGCAGAACATAACCGCCAAGATATGGCATCCTGCTTTCTCCTTAACTACAGTTTCATTTTTTTCCTACGTGGTAACTTAACATCAGTGACCTGTTCCCAGGCTCGTGTCTTGTCCTTTCGGCCCCTTGTGTTGCCACCCTGACATGACACTGTTCTCTGCATTCTTAGTGTGTTACTGTTATACCCAAATGTTTTTATATCAGGGTTGTCACTGCGTCTACCCAGTTTCCACTGGTCCCCGAAGTACTCCTCTACTGGATCCTGGCAGAACCGTTCTGTGAGGACAAATTCAAACCCTTCCTGCAGCAAAAATTTTGTCACCTCAACAGCAGACTGTACAGATATGCAGAAGCCCTCATATGTCTGCCATGAGAGAAACATTCGGTTTCTGGCATTCTGGGTGAAGTTACCCGGTCTGTTGTCAACATTCTCTTTCCAAGTCCTCAGATAGTCTAGGAACTCCATCAACCATGCAAATCTAGCAAATAAAAGAAAAGTCATTAATTACTGCTTCTTGACATGAATAAGGCAATTAATAAAGTAAAAGATACCTCCACGTAATAAGTACTCCACTATAAAAATGCACCTAAGCAGCTTCAATTGATTTACTAATTAAATAGAAGCTTTTTAAAGCAAAATAAATATTCTTATAAAAACCCCCATTGTAAAATTAAAATTTTATCACATTTAAATGCAGTTAGCTAGAAGGCCCTTTAATAGGGATAACCTCTGGGCCCTCCTTTTCAGGATTTGTAAATTCTGAATGAAATATTATATATTTAGAAACCATTAACAATGGATGATTTTATACCCAGGGTTAACATTGTATTTTGCTAAATAATACTTTATACATTAAACAAAATTTTAAAAAAATCAACAATACACCTTTCGTCATTAACAGAAGTATAAGGAGCCAAGAATGGTTTGCGCTTTCTCTGATGCTCTGTCATGCTTCTCACATTGAGACAATCAAAGAAGCCATCGATCATTTCGCAGAGTTTTGCAGTTGCTGCTGTGCCTGTAGGTCCAAACGTCTTCAGAACTGCAGCGACTGATGCACTCAGGACTTGTCCAGCAAGATTTATCCGCATGACAGAATAAGGGGTCAGGTTTACATGCTCATATGACAGCCTAGGCAACAGCTTCAAGCCATTGTCTACATCCTGATAGAAAATCTCTGTTTCTTCTTCGTCATTTTCGCCGTTTGAACTGCATTTGAAAATAAAGTAAAACACAACTAAGAAAGATGAAAATTAACCTTCAAGAAAATTCCAGAGAGATCGTAAATAAACCTTATGGAAAGCGAGAGCACATGTCTTCAATTTCTACTGTAAGCTTATATCGCAGCCGTCGTTTTCGATCCTTTTTCGAAATTCATGGTCGATCTCACGCGTCTTTGTGATTTCACTCAACCAATCGTCCGCCACTTCTTTTGTGCCTCGTCCTTCGCTGCACGCAGCTTCCAAATACCGATCCCTTTCGTTCTTCTACAACTCCCACAGCCAAACATAGCGCAGTTATCTCCAGGCATGACGATTGATGAGTAGTGTAGCTATAACACTTATCGAATCGAGATTAATCTAAGCTAAAAATCTAGCGAAATACAGCGTGAGTCTCTGCACATTTACGTCACTCCGATCTCCATGTTGATTTTCCATTTGCACGGTCAACATCACGTGACTAAGGGAAAACCACAACAAAGACATCGGCCTCTGATGTTTACCGGGTTTCATAACCAGTCCCCTCTACTAACCATGTTATTACTCTGTGAGATTGTCTGTCGTTCCAGCTTGATTGCAGTATCTCTAGTTAACCCCAAAGAATCTAGAGCAGCTTGCTTTTCAGCACTTAAACAAACTGAAACATTGTTATTAAATCTTTCACCAGCTGTTTCAAGCGGCAGATCTGGTAAAAATGTACAAGAATAGTCATTAATGATATACTCCTTTGATAGTTTTTGTTGGTATGAAAGTACACTGCCCCCTGCAGCATTACCAAAGGAAGTAGCAACTGGAGATATTGATGTCATTTTACTAGCTGATGGTAACACAGTTGCCATAAGTGGTTGTGGCTTGGGAGATGTCATTATTTCAGCATGCATTAGGGGGTAAGCAGTTGTAGGACTGTACAGGTTACTTTTAACAAACTTGGTGTAATCTTCCCCTGCTTCTGGCTTCTTGACCATTACATCTTGAATAGCCTTGTTCGCAATCTTTCTCTGTCGAGGAACACTCCACATCTGTAGCAGGCTGATGCAAGTAAGTTCATCTGGCAGCGATTTTAGCACAAGATGATTGCAGTGCGACATGTAAAAGAGCAATCCAACCACATGATGACAGTATCCACTAGCTCCCGCCACACAGGAACACTTTCCACGAATGCTCTTGTCTGCTAGGCTAATCTGTACACTGAGTATGTGTGGTGGCTCACTCTTTTTCATAGATCTGTAGCACTTTGATGTTACTTTGACATGGTTAGCAGAATACTGAACTGCAAAAAACAAATGAATAAAGGTTGATAGTTTGGAAAGAAACTGTTTGGGGCTGCGTCGGTGTGAGTAACGAAATAATTTGGATATATCAACAAAGTTGAAATGGTGAATTGGCCACCGTAACGATTACAAAAGCTGACGTTTCGAGCGTTAGCCCTTCGTCGGAGTGAATAGAGGAATTGTGGGTTGTGCGTGCTTTTAAAGGCAGAAAATGGAGCTACGTTATTGTTGGGAACATGGCAACGAGAAAAACAAGAATAAATTAGTGGAATGAAAAGCGTTCGTTGATCCCTGTGGGATTTAGACTGCCGGTTTGAAAGATGAGCTTTTTCAGAAATTTAGCTTGGTAATGCTTTTGTCCAGAAAGCACTGCAATAATGTTAACTAAACATAAAAATCTATTTTGTAAACTGTCATCTACTGAAAGCTTAATTAACTAGCATTCATCTTTCTTGGTTGCATGTACATATTATCTCAACCAAAAATTTAAAAAAACAGGCTATTGTTAGAACACCAAATATCTCCAAATTGATTATATACTTTAACAAAAGTATATAATTAACTACATAACTACATAAACAAAACAATATTCGAGTTGTTCATTCTGGACAAATTTTAATTTTCAATGTTACGAAATTTTCTTGGTATTTTGATCTTAAGGTTATATAAGCTTAAATACAGTTCAGTTTAGGTGCTGATCACCACTTAAATATATATATTTTTATTTTCTAGTCATTTAGTCCACAAGGATTTTTTCCACCTTAATATGAAGTAACACCCGACGATTTTATTTAATCTTATATTTGCACACTTAGAAGTTAGGATATCCCAGATTTTACTTACGTTTTTTATCGTGAAGGTAGCCAGTTTCAGCGAAAAACTTGTTGGCTTATCCTGGTATATTCGCATCCCGACGCATTCTGAGCAAAACTTTCAACTTCTACGAAAGAAATACCCGGAAACTTGCTCAAACCTCTGGACTCCACACCTGTGAATATAAGAAAAAAGATTGGAGTTCGCCCTGAACAAGGAGACTGCAATCAAATATGCTAGCATTTTTGTTGTGAGCAAGCAGCCTCCCTCCAACAGAAATTCACCTTCGCGTTCAGTGGAAAGAGCTTGGCTACCAGCAGTCGCCATATAATGCAAAACTATTCTCCCTGAAATTCAAACCAAAGTATCACTCAATATTTTCATTCTGAAGGCTTAAATATCCGTGTAACACAGCACTAAAGTCGAATGAATCACGGCGATTTTCGGTAACGTTGACGTCATTGCTATCGCTTCAAGCGAGCACGTGCTAAAACTTCACGAGTCTTAAACTCGGCCTTTAGTCGCTCCTATAACCTACGCAATTTAACCCTAAACCAGGATTTATTCAACGCTTTTAATTTGTGTTTTCTTCCTACATCTCTCATACATTTCCTTCTAATTTTCAAGTGTGGATACTCTATTGTCCTAGAACCGGTATGGGTAGTTGCGTGACACTATGTATCATTCATAAGAAACACTCATATTTCGTCTATCCACTTTGGTTTCTGGAGTGCTGTTATTATTTTTCAATTGTCCTGCCAAAACGCTTCTCTCTCTATTTCTCCTTCTTTTAGTACACACCATTCGCATTGACCGCAATCACAGGAGAAGTCGTAAAAGTCAGACATTATAATACTGACCAAGAGTTTATAGCGACAAGGTCTACCCGAACACTTTGACAGCTTGTCAATCCCTGTGTCTTACGATCGTACATCTCTTACAGTTTTTAAACGTAAAAGTCATACGTCCTGAATAACCTGTACCACATGCATGTGAAAACCTTTTGGGACTCTAATAAATACAACTTCTGCTCACAGTCTTAGTCGGTTAGATTAGTATGTCTAACCCGCGATACCCAAACGCGTAATATAGGGTCCATTCTCTTTTCCCTGTGTTGTGTGACAATAAACATTACGTATGCGAAAACAGTGTGTCGCAGTTAACCCCTCCACCATCTTAGATTCTTTTGTACTTTTTGTACCGTTATTTTTTTAAAATAAGATGCGAAAAAACCCTACCGCGAACCAACGTGAAATCTAACCCTAGCCTCCCCAACAACCCTAACCCCAACATCCCTAAACCCCAACAACCCTAAACCCCTCGTGCACCTACGCCGCATGAATAAACCCTAAAACCCTCCTCGCGCACCTACGCCTTATGAATATTTAATTAGAACCCACTCGGCCGAATCACTCGGACCCAGACCGCGCGGAAGTTGCCATAAACGTATGATTCCAACGTGGGAGAACAATCTACTTTCCATCAATTGTACAGAGACATGATGACAGCTTGTCAATCAATACTCCAGTGACATTTACTTTCAAACACATTTTTGTATAACTTCATCTTACAATCTACAAACACTTCATACACCATGTCATCTGAAAAACAACTCTTTGGACGAAGAGATTGAAAAGAATCCCCAGTGGGCCGGAACCATCCTAGACGAATTATTTGCCATTGTAAAAGAAAAAGCTACCACGCAAGATCTTTGTGAAATACGCAGACAAGTGACTAAATACATTGACGAGATTGAAACCTATGATGCACAAGTGGGAGAACATTCTACATTTCATCAATTATACAAATGCATGATGACAGCTTTTCCAACTTATGTTACCTATTTACATCTCAAATATCGTGCAGAGTGAACAAATAAACCATAGTTAATCTCACCGCCATCTTGGATTCTTCTCTTATCTTTGTACTTTTTTGTACCGTTACTTTTTAAAAACCCTACTCACGAACCTATACGAAAATTAACCCTAACCCTGAATAACCCCTCGTACACCTACGCCAAACCCTAACCCTATCCCCTTTATACACCTTACCCTAAACCCTAACCCTATTCAAACCCCTCGTACACCTATGCAATATGAATATATTACAATATCCCTCGTACACCTATGCAACATGAATATATTACTTCATGAATATATGAATACGAAATGGTGCCAGAAAGGCCCCCAATACTACTAATTTATTTTTCTATCTTCGACAATACAGTTCAAGATTTATTATCTTTCTTACTCCCAACACAGGAAACTTTCGACACTGATGAAACGTGGCAGCATGCGAGACGTTTGTATTATAATGAAATACCTATATCAGTGGGCTTTCAAACCGTGTAGGTATTAGGAATTATCTCTAAAGGGCGACAACAGGTAAGGACTTTTTTGAAGAACAATCGATCCCTTAAGATAATAACATCAGTGAATCAATCTTCAAATACAGCTTTGTTCCGGGAAAAATTTGAAACAGTCGTAAGATTCCACATAAATGGAAGGGGAAAAACAGCGACGAAAAAATCTTAAGACGTTTTTCTGCTCGGTTTATCATTTAATAAATACGAAATATTTGTTTTTGTTGTTGTTGTTGTTTTTTTTTGCAACTTCCAATGGAAATACAATGAAAGTGAAGTGCAATGTAGGTCAGTGAAAGTGAAGTGCAATGCAGTTATGATGCAATTGTATAGGATTAAGTTTGACACACACTACTCGTCACCAAAAAATCGGACACAAATATTTTCAATCAAAATAGTTTTAATTCATCTCAACGATAAGGATCAGTAATGACGGCAAAAGCAAGACAAGTTTCGACAACTTCAAGTGTTTCCACTTTCTTTTTTGAAGCGAATCATTAACCGTGCGACCCCTAAAAGTGACTAACATCTTATAGCTTGCTCAATTTCGATAGATTAAAAGAAAAGCGGAACTCTTAGAAAGGACCGAGTTACCTAAAATAAATTGTTGGCGATTTGCCTAAACATCACTCGCAACAGAAGACATTTTATCATCGTTATATGCGTAAGAAAATTTCCCATCAAAATACATTTCAATTAAATGTATGCTATGTGGAGTTTGACTGATGGTCTTGGGTCGTGGGTCGTGGGTACAATTCGTAGGTCGTGAGTGTGGGTGTGGGTGTGGGTGTGGGTAAGAGTCGTGGGTGTGGTTAATACTTAATAATAAAAATAACCATTTAAAATATTAAATATAATAATACAAAAATTTTATACAACCCTGTCATTCATTAATTTAACTCTGCTATGTGCACAAAGGAAACCTAGCGATTAGAGAAGATGACAATGTTGATGATCTATATCCTTAAAATATGTGAAGATAAGAGCTTTCATATGTCGACATTGATAAAACTGCACACGCAACAAAGCACTTGGCGAATTGTCTCTTTTACTACTTGTCTCACTTCACGAATTTTCCAGCAATAAAGAAATGGGTTAAGCGACGAGTTAAAATACATTAATGAGACTGATACTGCCCAAGCCAAAAAATACGATGAAGACATTGTTCTGTTGCTCATTAAAGCCATCACAACAAGATAAGGAAGATAACAGGCGACCATTGCAAACTGCACGCACAGTGCACTGTGCACTGCTTTTCTGTATTGCTCCGTATTAAGAGAAAATGTTGAGGTTGAATGTTTTTGCCGTACATTCTCCCAAACTTCAGTTTGAAGGCGACGAAGCTTGAGGAAAATGTAAGAGTAAGAGACGGTTGTGATCGCTAAACAAAGTATTATCGTAGAACGGCCATACCATATGGTGATATGGCGGCTTCCGAGGAACGATAGCGCAACGGCACAGGAAACTACCCAAAACGTCATCACAACTGCGTATGTTCGCTTCAATGTTAAAAGCTGTTTGTACCTTAGCCCCAGTAAGAGAGCGAGAAGTCTGTCCACACTTATCGCAGTCAACGTTAATAGAGATACCGACCCCAACGTGTAGCCTATTATAAAGGATGCAATTGCTGAAAGCCGACAAACATCCCAGTCTTCATAAACCAGAGACATCCAATAGACGATATTAGCAGGTTCTGCAAGAAGGCCAACACAAAGATCAGTTGATGCCAAACAATTAAACAGAAGCTTCGACGGCGGATGGAGGGAAGATTCTCTCCGAAGAGCAACCAAGATCAGAGTATTCCCAAGAAATGCAGTAATGGATAGAAAAATATTGATCGCTGATAAATACATTAGATGTTCACGAATATCGCTTGTAAAAACGGTTGAGCATCGCAGTTCTTCAAATGACATATTTTCCTTTCTATACCCAGTAGAATTTATTGTCGCCATTAGTCCAGCAGAGAGGTTTCAGAGCATTTACTCGAGTCTAAGAACAAGTTTTCCTCAAGGAAATGCTTGAAATAATTATAGGAAACCAAAGGCCAGATTCTAATTTCATTTTCCATATGTCGTCACGTCCGGAAGAAAAGATTTAAATTTCGTTTCCTTTTTTACGCATTAATCACAAACCCCACAATCAAAAATTATCTTTAGCTATTAAATAAGGCCCTGACGGATGTAATACTGCACTGCAATGTTATTTGTTCGCAAACTAAAAGAGTAGATCAAAATGGTTGAAAAATAATCTAAGTTTCATTAAAAATTTTCTAAACAGGAACATCTCTCTAACAGTACTGAAACGGATATCAAAGGTCACCCACGTTTTCTAAGCAAAGTTGAAACGCGTGTAAATGCTTAAAAGCTCTTAACTACGAGTCGCTCCTAAAAAGACTTCTGCGCTTAAAATCACCCGGAGTAAGGATGGTCTAAGGATCAGTAATGACGGCAAAAGCAAGACAAGTTTCGACAACTTGTTTCCACTTTCTTTTTTCAAGTGAATCATTAACCGTGCGACCCCTAAAAGTGACTAACATCTTTTATTAAAAACTAGATCATTGGATAATGCAATTCAAGACTTTTTATTGGCTTAGGCATTATGGTATATCAGCCAATATACCATAATCTACAAATATGGCAAGCGTACGTGTCAGATTAAAATTAAAAGGGAGCTAAAAATTGAATAAAATTTAATTTAATTTAGCGTTTATAATAAAACAATTATTCCACTCGCGCTTGTTGGATATGAGATGATTATAGCCAGCTCGGCGCTACGCGCCTCGTTGGCTATCTATCATCTCATATCCAACGCGCGCTCGTGGAATAATTGTTAAATAGCTTGCTCAATTTCGATAGATTAAAAGAAAAGCGGAACTCTTAGAAAGGACCGAGTTACCTAAAATAGATTGTTGGCGATTTGCCTAAACATCACTCAATTCAGATGGGTCTCATCTGGCTTTCCAGTTTAATGTATAGACCATTTCAAAATCAGAGCTCCTATATTTTCACTCTTGTTGACCTAATATCGATTATTAGTTCATCTCATCCGTTTCATCCGTTTCATTTAAACGTAAGATCAATGACATTTTTTAAGTCTAACGCACGGCATTCACGGAAAACAGCTTTAGTGTTATAGTATGTAGTTTTAATTTTAAATATCTTAGCGTATGTGATATGTATTTTTATAGGCTGATGAATTGATCGTGTCTAAATAAAGATTACAATACAATACAATCCGTAACTCTTATGAATAAGATATAAAGAAAGTAACTCAAACACTGGAAAATTATAGACGAACGATCGACGTTTCGGCCATATCACACGGCCTTCATCAGGAAACTGCCGAGTCTGCCTGGGTCACGCAAGTGTCACGTGATAGCTGACTCGGCACGTCCCGTAACACACGGTCCCACGTGTTCGATAATACAAACCGCAAGCCCCTTTCTTATTAAGAAAAGGGTCCTCTACCCTCTCCCAAACAGCTTCTTTGATGCCACGTCTGACCCAGTCTTCTTCCTTTTCCAAGATCTTCACATCGCTTAGACCAAACAAGTGTCCCGAGCTTCGCAAATGGTTATAGATAGCCAAATTCTGTGCCTCGATTGTACTGGGCCTGTTGTGCTGTCCCATTCTCGAGCCCAGTGTCTGTTTGGTCTCTCCAACAGAGGTTTCACTGCAGTTGTCATCACCACACTTTATCCCGTAAACCACATGTGAGATCTTATCTTTGTGGGCCTTATCCTTTACCTTTACCTTTACCAACTTCTGCCTTAAGGTGTTACATGGCTTAAAAGTGTAGCGAAGCCGAAGGACCTAAAGACCGACTTCATAGCTTCGTGGGACCGCGCGTTACGGGACATGCCGAGTCAGCTATCACGTGACACTTGCGTGACCTAGGCTGACTCGGTAGTTTCCTGATAAAGGCCGTTTGATATGGCCGAAACGTCGATCGTTCGTCTATAATTTTCCAGTATTTGAATCATTTTCTTTTTATCATATTCTCAACTGGATGACTGATACAATTCAGAGCCATGTCTTATGAATAAGAACACTGAATCCTGTCACCTCGGCAAAGGACCTCGAAGTCTATACAATAGCTTAAATTCACGACATCAACAAAATTCCTTCAAGCTGTATCTACAAGTCAGTTATTATTAGTCGCATAAAATACCTGCTTGATAAGAAAACTATCTATTACTAATTCACTCTTTTGTCTTCAATAAACTATTCTATTGTTCTACAGTATGGAGTGATACCTAAAAGAAAAACATTAAAAAGTTGCAACTTCTTCAAAACTTTGCAGCAAGAATTGTCCTCGGCCTGAAGAAATACGATCACACCTCTGAAGAACTGAAATCATTAGGATGGCTCTACGACAACTATAAACTCAAGTTTAATATCTATGTCATGATGCATAAATGCCTCAAAGAAGACGCTCTTGCGTATCTATCTCAGAGGTTCAGGAAACGCTCTCAGATCCATAGCCGAATTACAAGGACCCGTAACGACTTGGACTTGATCAAATGTCGCCTCGCCACAGGCCAACGATCCTTCGGCTTTCATAAAGCCAAGGCATGGAACGAACTTCCAAAATCTACTAGAAACGCTACCTCGTTGAATAATTTTAGAAAGAATTTAATGAAACTGTTTAAGGAATTTTAAGATTTCATCCTTCCAATTGTATATAAATTTGTAGCTTTCATTCTTATATTCTAGTTTTATGTCCATGTTGATACTATTGTAAGTAATTAATTTGACTATTTTCTACATTGTGGCTGAAAAGCCCCTATATGGGGGAGCTTCAATAAACGAATGTAAGTATGTATGCATGTATGTATCTCATGGTCGTAACTGATAATAACGGTAGTACTGCGGCCTTATCAAAGGAAATTATTTCAGTTTCAAGGGTTTTCAATTATAATTCTTGTCTTCATGGCTTACATCTCGATTCTCTTTTACCACTTTGACTTCAGCCATCGTTTGCATTGAGCCAAATATTCTTATGTCCAGCCCTCCCACTCAGTTTATAACTATTTTATTATATGATCACTAAGTGGTGAGAATTTAGACAATTTTTTTTCAACTTAAAAAAGACGTACTCACATGCAAAAGAAAGGCGTGCGGTGGACACTGGACGCCTTACGCACGCACTCAAATGACGTAGTTGGTTTTTTAATCTTTTCCTTTCTGAAATACAAGGCAGCCTTTTCTTAGCGGTTTAAAAATGAGGGAAAGCAAAAAAGTTGGAAGGTTTAATTACCCTCGCTAACAGTAGCCTTCTCCGACCTCTGTCTTTGCGCTTTTTTAAAAAAAATTGCAGGTTCGTCTTTCAAAGGATCCTCCATACAGCTTCAAAAGCCAAGGAATGCCTTCCAAATGACCAAACACATTGTGTTATATCACAAGTAGATGAAATGGGAAAATTCTCCTGACAGGTATGGAAAGTTACATTATATTTAAAATGTGTTAACAATGACCGGATAGAACAATGAAAAAGGATTACGCAATTTTTACCAAAACGTCAATGTGGAAGCGACTGAAATCGTCGATGTAATGCAGAAAGAGAGGTCACTGATTACAATAGATAATTACTGCGGCTCACAGTGCTATTGTATATAGTGCTGTAAGCTAAATCGAAGTAATTATTTATTAAGTATCATTGAGAATTGTTTGGCATTTACATGAGGTTTTCTTTGGGAGTTTGGTTCATTATAATATGTATTCTTTTTGCAATTTCTGAGAATGTTAGTCGATCATTTGTTGCTTATTTTCTTTTTACCAAAGTAATAGCGACTAAACCCAGTGTATTAGGTTCTTTATTACCTGATCTATCACTGAAGAATTTTGTTGTCTATTCTAACTGGCTACTTCAGATTAATCGTTGGTGAGTGATCAGAGTTTGTATTCCTTTAAATTGGAATTGAAAGTTCGTCCAAGTATCCACGAACCACCACTGGGTTGTGGAATCATCGGTCATGGTACACCCAAACTTCCCACTGGCATTTCCATAGTAACCAAAGTTGTCTTCGCTGGGGACAGCACCAGAAGTGGGTGCGAAACCACAGCCGGTAGCACTGCTGTCGACGTGAAGCACGTAGGTGTTATGTACCTGCCAGAACCTTGCGGTCGTACTAGGGTCGGCTGCATGTCCACGGATATTGATATAGTCAACTGGAAAGTAGTGACCTCCAACAAGATACTTCAAGATGTCAAAGTCACTGAACTTAGCTCGGAGATAAACTCTGTAGCCCACTTTTTTTAACCTATTAAATTGCAGGTTGTACGTCAGCATGTGGATCAACTACGTTGGTACTTCATTCGAGCTAATGATTGGCGGTAAGCATTCCAGTTTGGAGTCTTCGGGTTGATTGGTGCATCTTCTAAAAATGTCTTCTTTTGGAATTGGGCAGATTTTTAGATGCTCGATCCCAGGACATGACTAGCGTCCAAGTTGCTCCGGGTTCAGACGAAAAATCGCAATAGGCCACGTATCGTTGATCTTGCTCATCATAAAGCCAATAGAAGTCACCTTCATAGATGCCATGCCTCAGGAAGTCTAGACAGGATCGGGCAGTGAAACCTCTCATTTCTAAATGGATCACATCAGGAGACTAAAAATGTATACAAAATTTAAAAACTCCTCAGGAAGGTTAAGAGAGGTTGTAGATTCCAAGAAAGTTCGTTGGTCAGGTTATGCATCTGAGATAAAAGAAGTCTGCGTTTATAATCATGTTTACAAAATGAGCTGCAATTCGGGCGAAAAACGAGAACAAAGTATTGAATTGCCTGGTCTAAAACAGTGAGTGTTTCGTCACATTCGGCTCGATCACGGGCAAATGCTCTAAAAGCTAACCCGTATGATTTAGACTTAAAATGGAGGTTTTATACATTACTGATTCCTTTCGGCTCGCAGCAGCCAAAGCCAGAAGAGAAAACAAAACAAACTTCATTTTAACCTCAATCAAAGAAAAAATTTCTGGGAGCAAAAAGGTAACCCTGGTCTTAAGATAAACGCCGCTGACCCAAAAACGCTTTTT